>NC_084591.1:32696089-32728589 GCF_033807715.1 Cololabis saira
AAACAAAAATCCAGAAAAATTACGTTGTATGATTTTTATATAATGAATTTACTTTTTTTGCATGACAAAAGGCTTGAATTACTAACCAACCGGTAAGAGTTCCAGCTGTCACAGACCTGGGGCCTCATTGATAAAAGGGTGTAGGATTCATACGAAAAGTGTATGTGCGCTCAAAATCCGAAAATGCCGTGCGCACAAAAAAATCCTGATTTATAAAACCGTGTGCACGCACACTTGCACGCAATGTTCTCTTTATAAATCACAGTCCAGCTGGAAGGTTGTGCAGGTTAATTCTCCTCATACCCCACCCTCTACACGCCCACTTCATACCATAAATGGTCAATGCAAAGAAGTTAATGACTGTATTTGCATATAAATGAGCCTGCTGAGCATGCGCAGCGCCACCTGCAGTCTGTTTCTGCTGCGTCAGCATGAATGAGACGTGTCGAGCCACCGTGCCACTAAATTTCACGGAGACTGAGATGGAGATGTTGTGGATGAGGTGGAGGCAGGAAAACCACATCATTTGGTGGTCACAGTAGTGGCATCACTAACAGAAAGAAAGCGAGTGAGTGGCAGCACGTCGTTGCTGTTGTAAACGCTGTGAGTGCCACGGACAGATCTGTGGCAGAAATAAAAAAGAAATGGAGTGATTTGAATGATGCATTAATTCCTTTCTTAATATCATTTTATGTGATGAAGTTCTTTAAATTCCCCTGTACAGTCGTCATGGAGGTGAAATGTAACCATGGAGACCCTAACTGTTTCTGTACAAGGCTGTAAATATGTCTATTTCTACTGTAAAGTTTAACTTTTAACCTGGAGGTCGGCAGAGGAACTGAAATGATTCTTGATTTCCGGGTTTGATTCTGACTAACAAACTGGAACTACCGAAGTGGTATTTCTTTTTTTTTTTTTTTAAATATCTTTTTATTATTTTATAATAGGAGCCCCAAAAAACATTGACAAAACAAAACAAGAGAAAAAAAAAACAAAAAAAAAAAACATCCAAACACAGACAAAAATTAGACGCAGACAATGGTTAATAAATACAGTAAATATATATACAGTGAATACATGAGATAATAGCAACATTTTGACAAATGGTCAACTCATTTAGTGAGTCATGTCAGTCCATATTTTCTCCCCCTAATTGATTTAGGAGTGGAGACCACAGTTCACGGAACATTTGTTCTCGGCCGTGTCCTTTGAGAGTTAGCCTCTCCAATGGGAGGAATTGTATTATTTGTTCTTTGAATATTTCAAAGGTGGGCAGCTGTTCCCCTTTCCAAAGTAGAAGAACATGGCAGTAAGTAACATTTATGTACTATCTATCGATCGATCGAATTATCAAAGAAACGAGCTGTTGACCACATACAACCTGACAATAAATATACATACCGGAAAATAATGTGCAATATCATTCTCTGCAACGTGCAATTATGTAAATAACATCTGTAAATATCCATCTATTATTTTTTACATACTAGTATTTCTTATTATTTATTTTTGTTCTCCTTCTTCTTCTTATTATTATTGTATATACTGTTTATAGTGTTTTATTATTACCGTGTGATATTGATGCCTCTTGTGTTTTGCACTATCCCCTTTGCTGCTGTAATCTGCAAATTTCCCCTCTGTGGGACTATTAAAGGATTTCTTATCTTATCTTATCTTATCTTGTTACTTGTGAGTTCTTAAACTTTATTCAAACATGTTTAAATCACTGAAACATACTTTTATGCAACATATGCATTTTCTGGTAGCAGGTGAATTAAAAAGCCAAATATCTCTTCTCTAATCTGAACATTAATTAAACTCACCTGTTAACGAGTATTTACAGTTATGAGAAACACACTTTATTGTTTTCTAGCTGTTGTTGAAAGCTCACTCAGGCTGGTCCTCCTGCAGTGTTTCCAGGAACCTCCGGATTTCTTCCGACCTCCAGAAACCGCGTTGCTCGCTAAGCTTCTTCAGCTGTCCGATGCTTTTCTGCCTGATGGAGGACTCCACAGGGATCTCTGCTGTCTTCATGTGGTAGGTGACGGACTTGTCCGATTCCCGCCAGATGAAGTGTAAGTGTCTGGCGTAGCGGTGGCAGAGCTGCTGCTTGTCTGCAGGTCCCAGGTCCAGCCTTAGCAGCTCCTGGTAAATCCGATATGCTCTCAATGGATCCCTGCCTGTTTTTCCACATATGTCTGCGAGGTGGAGTTTCTCCCTGAAGGAACGGCCATCGGGATAAAGAGCGATCGCCTGCTCATGCAGGCTGATGGCTCGTTCCTCCATGCTTCTCAATGGGTTTGGACGACTGTCCCTGAAGGAAATGATTCTCCATCTGTAGCAGTGTGCGGCGCACAGCTTCAGGTATCGAATATCAGGATGACTCTTCAGGACCCTCTCTTGTAAATTAATGGCCTGTTCGATGTCGTCCAGCTGTTTGTACACCCAGAGCAGGACCTTGATGCCGCTGTAACTGCCAACAGGTTTCAGTAAGATCTTTTCCTCCAGCCTGCGAGCTTCATCCTTGACTTGGTCTCCTTTCTTGGCTCTTATGAGCAGCTCAAGGGCAGCGAGGTACGTGTCATCTGGATCCAGATCCCTGGCCTCCCTCATCTCCTCCCAGATGTCCTGATCCAGGTCCGTGTCACTGTGCTTGTGAGCGCTCACCCTCCCAATAACACGGCTGGTCCTCCAGTGCACCATGTCCGGCTGCATCTCCACTGCCCTCTGGAAGTAATCGGCAGCCTGCTGCTTCTTGTCTTTGTCAAACTTCATCAGGGTCCAGGCTTTCTCTGCACAGATCTCGGGGTGGAGCTCGTCCTGGGATGGAGACGGGTGTTCCCTCAGCAGAGTGTCAACCTTTGACAGGTAATCCTGACTCTGTTCGTCGTCTCCCCGAAGGTGGTGCAGCCAGGCCAGATTCCCAAAGTTCACCACCAACCAGGGACCTTCATCCGTGTTCTTCAGCTGTCGGAAGGTCTGGGTGGCCTTGCTGAGGAAACGCTGGGCCTTTTGTTCATCACCGAGCTGACACCAGATGAAACCCTGCAGGTTGTTAATATGACCCAACCAGAGGTTTCCCTCCTCGGTGCCGATGTCCTCCAGCATGTCCCTAAGATGGATCAGTTTGGAACGTCTGGAATCCAGGCCCCAGGTGAAGTGGCACTCCAGGCGATTCAGTCTGGACTCCAATGTGGACGGGTCCTGAGCAGCACTGAAGGGTAGACATTTAAAAATGTCAAACATCGGGCAGAGTCACACAATCTGTTCTGAAACCTTGAGAGAAGAATGGAGGAAGGAGCTTAAAAGAGATGAAAGGCAGGGGGAAGGAAGGAAAGATGAATGAACGGGTGGGTGCTGACCAGGGCACCACCAGAGTTGTTTACAGATTTACAGAAGCGTCATCAGGATCAACACTGTTCATGCATCACAGGGGAAGATAAAATTAATTTACTTTAATCAGTTTCATCTGGAAAGACAGGAGTTCAGATCTGACTTCTGGTTTTGTTTTGTTTTTATTTTGGATCCCCATTAGCGGACGCAAAATGCCAGCTAGTCTTCCTGGGGTCCATGATATATATATATATATATATATATATATATATATATATATATATATATATATATATATATATATATATATATATATATATATATATACTTCCTATAGTATATATATATATACTTCCTATAGTACTTTACATTTTAAATGTATGAATACATAGCTAAATACATAAGTAAATACAATTACATCATTCCATGAACCCCTCCCACATCCCCCCCACATCATTACACCAGCAACATGAACTGTAGTAGTGGTAACCATCACAACCTGCAACTACATTGAGCTGTATATTCCACACAATAAATCACAAAATGAATATCAAACATGTACCCAAAAATAACCTTTTTAGTTGCTTTTTGAAACTGTCTCTGCTTGTTGCTTTAGTTATGGTATATGGCAACCTGTTCCACTGTGAGACGGCCCTGTACATACAAGTTCTTTTCATTGAATTTGATCTCGGTAATGGAATAGAAATATGACCCCAGCTAACTTGTCTTGTCCTGTGCTCATGTCTGTTTTGGGAAAAGGTTATTTTTGAGTACAGGCAGTTTGGTTGTTTAGACACAGTTATATTCCTGAATAATGTTAGTAAATTGTATGTTAATCTGTCCTCTACTTTCATCCAGGCAAGATCATGATGCATTTAGCCAACACCCTTTCTCATAGAACACCCGAGTGCAAGGCGAGCCGCTCTATTCTGCGCTATCTGAAGTTTGTTTACATCTTTTTTCGCTGCACTTGACCAGATAGCTGAGCAGCAGTCAAGGTTGGATAATACCAAAGTTTGAATAACTTGTCGGAGTGTAATTTGTGTTAATAAAGAGGAGTGTCTTCTAATCATAGATATACTTTTCCCCATTTTGCCTGTTAACTTGTCTATGTGATTCTGCCATGACAGATGTTCATCGAGAAGTATTCCTAGAAGTTTAGCTTCAGTGACCTGTTCTATATAGCTGCCCTTCATGGATATTTAGGGCCCGAGCACTGAAGGTGCGAGGACCCTATTGTATCTGTGATGTTTATTATTAGGGCCCGAGCACTTGCAGTGCGAAGGCCCTATTGTATCTGTAGGAATTCTTCTGTTCTGACAAAAGGAAGGCCTTTTTGCCCCCCTAAACGTGCCCAAAAAGTCACCAAATTTTGCAATTTGGCAAAATGGCTCAACAGTGCCCCCTTGAAAACTTTGTGCCTCAAGCCCCACGATACGGTTTGACGTACATGCACGAAAATCGGTACACACCTGTATCATGGCGCAACTTAAAAAAAAGTCTCTTGGCGTCATGCCCGAAACCGAACAGGAAGTCGGCCATTTTGAATTAATTGTGTAATTTTGGCGCAATTTATGCCATTCCTTCGGCAGTTAATACGGCCCCAACCGTAACGTGCCCCAAAGTGTGTTATACATTAAAATGTGCGTCTCCATCCTCCGACACCACTCATTACTTTTCGCTTTCAAAAGCGTTACCTTGGCGACGCTAGACGCCAAAAAGCGTGCCCACCCTTTATCTGATTGGTTCAGACAGAAAAAACTTTGCGCCTCAAGCCCCATAATACGCTTTGACGTACATGAACGAAAATCGGTACACACCTGTATCATGTCGCAACTTAAAGAAAAGAAAAGAGTTTGCATGTTCTCCCTGTGTTCCCCTGGGTAGCTAATGTGAGATACCCTCACAAAAACATGCCCACTCTGGCCAACCGGGGCGCCAGATGGGGTGGGGAGGATCTGGCCGGAATAACGTGATCCTTCCACGCGCTACGTTCGGCTGGAGAAACCCCACCCTGTCTGGTGAAAAGATGCGGCCTGCTCACTCCTCAGGTTAAGGAGGAGACCTGAGCTCAGTGCAGGGCCCTCCCGGGGTTGGTAGAGGATGGCAATGCACAGGACTGTTAGGTCCTGTGCATTGCAAGGTACAAGGTAGCCAAGTCTTGTGGGAAACGGCAAAGTTATTTCTGCTGTATGCTAATGCTTTTTTTCATCATCATTTGCTTTGAACTTAGTTTCATCACAAAGTATTGCGTTTTTGTGTCCCTTTTGGCTTGCCATACTCCACCTTTGGGTCCACCTGGACAGGTAAGAGGATCACGTGTCCAGACTGTAAACGAGCAGTAAAACAGGAACGTTTAACTATCAAATAAAGAAGGATGTAGAATTTAAAACCAGTATTAAACCTGAATCAAAATGTTTTTGAAATATTTAGGATGAATATAATATCCGATCATTTGTAACTTACTGGCAGAGACAACGAGGAGATGATGAGGAAAAATGAAAATATTGAGACCACTCAAATAAAAAGGCAATATATTAAAAGAGAAGAGGGATGAAAAAAAGGATGGGGAGTAAATAAGAGACAAAAAGTGAAAAAATCCTGAGGAAGCACCTGAAGGATGATAAAAGGGTTGAGAGGTAGAGAAAAGAGAAAATCCTTTCAATGTTGTAATAACTTCCCACAAATGTAATAATGCAATGAACAATGGTTGTTGGTTATATATATATATATATATATATATATATATATATATATATATATATATATATATATATATATATATATATATATATATATATATATATATATATATACATATACATATATATATATATATATATATACACGGGCGAAACTTTAGTTTCAGAGGTGGGGGGGACACAAGTAGGAACGGCAAATCTGTGCGTGTAGCTGAAGCATGGATGTGCAGTGTGGCTTTGTAAGACTATGTGTGTGTGAATGCCAACAATCAAACAATTTTAGTATGCATTTACTTTTTTAGACACTTTTTTAACTTTTTATTTTTGCCCCTTTTGGGAAAATGCTGGATCTGCATTCTTGGCCAGGCTTGATTTTTCATTTTCAAAAGCTTGGGCACAGAAAAAACATAGGATTCCATTGACTCCTCCTTGTTTATAATGGAGCCAAGGAAACTCACAGTACCACTTCTCTTGATCTTAAAGAGCATATTGCAGGTTAGAATTTTTTCAAAAATTATACATGACCTTATGTGAAAATGACTATGTGAGAAGTTAATGTAGGATTTAATATGTTTTACAAGACATAAGGGCACGTATTCAGAGGAAAAAGTGGCTGATTTTAGCCAAGCTCCTACAAACGCTTTTTTTTTCGAACACCGCGTGATATTACGCAGCAGGAGGGAGATGTCTCCACAGCTGCCCCATCTGTCTGTGCAGACCCCGTACACGCGTAGCCGGTATCTGCAAAACGGGGAAACTGCGCCGCAGAGGCGGCCCGGAGGCCGGAAGAACAGATGATCTACAGGTTTGGAATGCTTATGAATGTGGTCGAAAACGCATATCTTCGGTTCTGTGTGGAAGGTTTTTTTTTTTTTTAACAACGATGTAATGTGGATACAAAATATTAAATTCGGTTTTAAAAATACCAGGCTATTTCGGATGCATTTAATCAGAAAAAAGAGAAGATAATAAGCCTGTTTTCTGTTTAGAAAGTAAAAACGTAGACAGATTACAAGTACTCACCCATTTTTTCTTTCAGGAGTTTCTTTCAGGAGCACAGGCGGGTGCTGCAGTGAATAAAGGCGGATTTATGGTTCCGCGTAAAATCGACGGCGTAGCCTACGGTGTAGGGTACGCGGCGCACGCAGCGGTCTGTGCAGCAGAGGGAAAATGTGCTTTCCATACTCTATACAACACACATAACCAGAGGTGGGTAGTACTCAGTTACATCTGCTTGAGTAAGGTTTTGGATAAATTGGGCTTTTAAGAGTATTTTTAATGCAAAGTTCTTTTTACTTTAAAATTGTTCTAAAGTAACAATACTAATAGCCTTTTCCTGGCAGTCTGTTGTCACCTTCAACCTCTGTGTGTGTGTGTGTGTGTGTGTGTGTGTGTGTGTGTGTGTGTGTGTGTGTGTGTGTGTGTGGGGTATTATAGTACCCTCACTATTACTCACTATTTTTATATTTAACATCTTAGCTAGCTAGCGACAATAGCATATAAAGTAATATAAAATAATATAATTTGGCTACTCATCTCTGCACAGCCTACCTGCAATACAGCAGTGATGCTGCTTTTTTGTTCCGCTGCAAAACTGGATTTTAAACTGAGCTGCCGGTGTCGGTGCTTTTTTTTCCCACCTGCTTTTTTTTATTGGAGGTCTCCCGTACGTGATGACGTTCCGTCTTGTGATTGGCTTTTGACCGTTTGCGTGAAAAGACCAGGAACAGAGTGACTACAGCAGCCGAGAGAGAGAGAGAAGTCATTGAAAGAAGGTCGGGTCGTGAACAGCAGTTATATGTTTCTTCTCCCTTTTACCTCCACTATGATCTGCTGCTTCTGACTTTACAGAAGTGTATGTCTCTATATGTTCTCATTGTTGAATCTGTAAATGTCTAAGCAAAATAGTCATAATACATTATATAAATATAATTAAAAAAATGTAACGTCAACTAAGCGCTCACTGATTAATCCGCAATTGCCAAAAAAGACGTTTTGAATGTGAAGACATGGTGAAAAACTACCTTCCTAGCTTAACATGGCAAAAAAATACCATTGCGGGGAAAAAATGCACACTTCCGGGGAAAATATTTCAGCCCGATACAATCTGGTACTCACACCGGCTCCTCTTCATTTCTGCGCCGCGTCCTGGCTGTCTGTCTGTGAAGGCTGATTTATGGTTCTGCGTTAAATCGACGCAGAACCTACGCCAGACCTACGGCCTAGTGTGCGCGTCGCCGCGTAACGTACGCGGTAGGCTCTGCGTCGATTTAACGCGGAACCATAAATCAGCCTTGAGCAGCACTGATGGGAGAGGGGAGGGGAGGAGGAAGGAGGGAGAGCGGGGCTGCCGTGCCGTCAGTACCTTCGCACAGGGTGTCTTGATGATTTGCAATTACAGGCTGAGCCTAGCGTTAGTTTTTAAACTGTAAAAAGTGGGGGGGACAAAAACATGATTTTGAAAAGTGGGGGGGACATGTCCCCCCTGTCCCCAGTGGAAATTGCGCCCATGGATCTAACGGTGGCTCTGAAGGAAACAAGCACAACCAAGTCCCATGGAAACATGTTGGAGTCCAACCTGAGGCTCTGGCTGAGATTAACGTCATTCCTGGATCTAGAAAAACTATTCTGTCAAGAAAAAGCCCTTTGATGATATGTGGGGAAAGTTCTTAGCTTTTCTTAATAACGGTGATATTGACGACTCGTATGTTACTTGACCATTAGTCTAATCAAATTCCATAGGAAAAAGTCTGTTGAGGAGGCTGGACAACTGTAGCTCCCCTCAGTTCATCATGCTGCCTCCATTAGAAGACAGAGCTTATTTATAGGTCGTTGAACTGTGTTGGTCTTCGTTTTAACCAAAACACTCCTCACGAAGCCTTTGGCATCTGGAAATGTCTTTACAACACGTCCCAACATCCATGAGTTTCTTGGTGCTGTGTTATCAACGATGACAACCAGATCTCCAGGACTCAGGTTTCTTTTTATGCTGTTCCACTTGCTTCTTTCTTGCATGAGTGGAAGATCCTCTTTTGTCCACCGGTTCCAGAAGAGATCTGCAAGATACTGGGCTTGTCTCCATCTCTTTCTTGAATATTGGTCGGTTTTATTGAAGACCCCTGGTGGCATAATTGTTTCTGCTTTCAGCTGAAGCAGGTGGTTTGGGGTTAGTGGCTCCAAATCATTGGGGTCACTTGACACTGTGGTTATCAGTCGGTCATTCAGGATGGCTTCCGCCTCACACAGTGCTGTTGATAGGGTTTCGTCATCCAGTGTTTGTTGTTTTAGGACAGATGTGAGGATCTTTTTGACTAATATGATCAGTCTTTCCGAGATACTGCCGTGGTGGGCTCCAAAAGGAAGGTTAAAGATCCATTTTGCTCCCTCTGTTGAAAAGGTGTTTTGAATCATCTGATGATTCAACTCTTTCAAAGCTTCCTGTAGTTCCTTTTGGGCTCCAACAAAGTTTGTCCCACAGTCTGTCCTGATGCCTAAAACTGGTCCTCTTCTGCAGATGAATCTGCGTATGGCATTTATGCATGAGTCTGTGGTTAGGAAGTTTGCCATCTCTAGGTGGACAGCTCGACTGACCATGCAGTTGAAGATGACCCCCCACCGTTTCACCTGAGCTCGGCCCCTCCTCACTTCGATGGGACCGAAGTAGTCAATGCCAACATGACTAAAAGGTGGTAGGTCTGGATACAAACGATCCTCTGGAAGATCCGCCATTTTCTGTTCTCCAGGTCTTGCTTGCATGCCTCTGCAAAATACACAGTTTCTGATGATTTTCCTGGATAAGGAGTTTGCATGAGGGAGCCAAAACCTTTGACCTAGCCTGGAAAGCATATCGAAGGCCGAAGAACATAACCTCCTATCTGAAAATTTCACTTTTTTGGGAAAACAAAAAACTGTGTTGTAGAATGCTATTTTGTTTTTAAGGATACCTATATGAGTGGAAATAACGTACAGACAGACTGATTAGGTGCAGCCCACCTTGTGATGTCATCTAATGTGAAAAACACCTGTCAGACAATTTTGCAGATAGGAGATTATGTTCTTCGGCCCTCGATATGGCTTCTTCCTGAGTGCCCAACTTGATGATGGATACGTTGTAGGATGAGGTTAGGTACGTGAGAACCCTTGGGGAGAATAATTAGGTTCTTCTGGTGCACAGGCATTGCACTTCTGTTTATTCTACCTCCTACTCTCAGAATTCCATTATCAAGAATCGGATCCAGTTTGCAGAGGCTACTTCTTGCATTGAGGTTTTTGCTATTTTCCAGGTAAGTGAATTCATTGCTGAAGTACTGTGTTTGCTCGAAACAAATGATAGTCAAATGATAGTCAAAGTCAAAGTAGCTTTATTGTCGATTCATGACATGTCAAGACATACAAAGAATCGAGAGGACGTTTCCCACTTCCCACGGTGAAACATATAAAGTGCGCAGGCGCAGGCACAACAGATAGACAGACATTCTTTTTTTTTTTTTTTTATCCCGTTTTTTTTCCCATTTTTACCACCCCGTGCTCCTACCTAAGTGACAGTCCTGGGCATTGCCATCCTCTACCAACCCCGGGAGGGCCCTGCACTGAGCTCAGGTCTCCTTCTTAACCTGAGGAGTGAGCAGGCCGCGTCTTTTCACCAGACAGGGTGGGGTTTCTCCGGCCGAACGTAGCGCGTGGAAGGATCACGTTATTCCGGCCGGATCCTCCCCACCCCATCTGGCGCCCCGGTTGGCCAGAGGGGGCATGTATAGCCCAGGACTGTGTGCATGTTTTTGTGAGGGTAGCTCACATTAGCTACCCAAGGGAACACAGGGAGAACATACAAACTCCACACAGAAAGATCCTTTCGCCAACCTCACCCATGGTGTGGGCACTGAAGTCATGGGGGAAATAACACGCACTTCAGCACCCACATAAAATAAATACAACACAACATTTACTAGTACTAGAGATGAGTGCAAAAGGCATTTTTTGTAAAAAAGAAGAAAAAGAACCATATTTGGATATTGTGTGCAGTATTTAGACATAAACAGTAAACAGTAAGTAAAGTCACTGTGGTATAACTCCACACCACAGAAATGTGGGTTCTGATGTGGGTCCTCCTCCCAGAGTATGCAGAAGGACGGTAAGTGCAGTTTTATCCTACCACCTAGCAGGATCAGCAAAGTTCAGGCAGTCCAGAGGAAGTCAAACTCTCCCAATCAGCAGACATCCGTGGGTCCTGGTACAGTTGGCTCGCCACCTCTGGACTGGATCAGCACGCAGGATCATACATCCAACAAAAAAACCTGACCTGCATAACAGTCAGAGCAATTTTCAAAATATATCTAACTTTCCATCACAGTGGTTAGCTTACATTTTTTTACTGTTTGGTTTAACAGTGTAAACATAAAATAATAAAACAAACCAAAAGTGACGCAAAAGGTTTTCTTACCAAAGGAATCAGTAAACGGGCTCTCCTGACGTCTCAAAATGGCGACGGCGCACCGCCGACACACTACAGAACAAAGCGCCTTTTTTTCAGTGCATTGTATTGTGCATTTTAGTTTCATTTGGTGCACAAAAGGCACATAGAAACACTCTACAACTTACATATAACCAGTGTCACTTAAACAGCGTCACGTACATCGAATTAGGAGCACTGCTCACAACACAACGGCCGCCATTAAAGTTTTACAGCCATGAATTTCTCATTTACAAACAGTCAAACTCACCCAGAAGAATCCAAATACACACAAAAATATCTTCACGGAACAGGGTTCGCTTCACTGGTGGTTATCCAGGTCTATCAGACAAGTTTCTGAACAAAGAAAAATATCACCTCCGTGTTTCTCTCGTCTTTCTTTCCACATGGTCTTTTTCGGACTTTACATATCTCCACTGGGTTGTGCGGGAGAGGTTATGGATCACAGCAACTCTGTTGGATACAAATGTATGGAATCTCTTGGTCCGATTGTGGATATATTTCAATACAGATGTACTATCTGTCCAGAATGTTGAATCTGTGAGTGACAAGTGCAGCTCCTTCCTTAGCATTCGATCCACTTTTACTGCCAGTGTAGCCACAGTGAGTTCGAGCCGGGGTATGGTGATCTGCTTGAGAGGTGAGACTCTGGCCTTTCCAAATATGAAGGAGATATGGATTTTGCCTTGGTTATTTGCGAATCTAAGGTAGCTTACTGTACCATAACTTGACTCCGTTGCATCGCAGAAGTGATGCAGTTCGGCAGTCTCCACTGCATCAAAGTCTTCAGGTTTTATGCATCTTGTTACCTGAAAATCCTTTAACTGATTTAATTCCTCAATCCATTTCTGCCAGGGCCTTGCAAAGTCCTGTGGAATAACTCATCCCATACTTGGATTTGCAGAGCTCATGAAGTATTTGTTTAGCTTTCAAGATGAAAGGAGAGAGAAAACCTAACCTAACCTCCGACAGGTTAATATTCTAGGGGTGAAAGTCCCCTGGTGGCGTAGTTGGCAATTATAACTTTGCCTAAAGTCAATTTCACGTGCCCTTACAGCCAAGGCCACACTCGCTTGAATAAAATCTAATCTTGCAATCGATTACTCATATTGTCTTTTGCTGTTATTAAGCTCAATAAATCTTATCTTCGTTAACTATCCCGTCAGCGTATTTGGTTTATGATGCGATCGTGGAGGTAAAAGTTCACAGATGTCACTGAAACAGGTTTCAACTCACCTATCAAACTTTAACCTGTCAAAAATAAAGTTATACATATTAAAGAGCTGTGACCGCTAACCTATTAAATACCCTGACGTCTTGTTTGGTGCCTTACGCAGTCATGCTCTCATTTTCTCTTCTGTCAATACTTTTTTCAGTTTCTTTCTTGACTCTGCGGTGGTTTCTGCTGCTGTTTTTGATGAGTGGCATCGTGCTATAAATCTCCTATAAAATGCAGGAGATAACCGGGACAGGAGTCCAAACTTCCTTAGCCTTTTGCTGATAGCAGGGACACGATATCCTAGTGCTGTCAAGCGATTAAAAAAATTGAAAAAAAAAAAAGTTAGCTGTTGTTGCACTAGCAACCGGGTGCTTTGCGTAAATGTGGCTAAACTTGAGCTGTTTCAGTGGTAAGCAAAGTCATTTCCACAAAGAACACATATCCCTCTACCTTTATCAAAGGTGCCATCGGGGCGTTTTAGAAATGTACATTTTCCATTCACTGGACCGACAACTTGCACATGCTGTAACGCCCGCCAATGTAACAATGCCCGCAAACGTAATAAACCACAAACGTAATAAAAATATGAAGCTTTTAATGTAACCAGAATATAATCTATAGACATGGATATGTTCAAAAATCACAAGTAAGTTTGGTCACCTTGAGTGGTACTGATAAGTGAAATTTTGGGCTCTGGCCCATGGACTAAAAATGGAGGAGCATGTGTAACGCCCGCCAATGTAATAATGCCCACAAACTTAATAAACCACAAACGTAATAAAAATATGCAGCTTTTAATGTAATAATCCTGCAAATGTAATACATTTCCCACAAACGTAATAGTTGCTGCCTACTACAAACGTAACACGCGATTTCCCACAAATGTAATAACTATTACGTTTGTAGAGATTTATTACGTTTGTGGGGAAGTGAAAATCTTCAACTTTCAATGTTATAATAACCAGAGGTGGAAAAAGTACAAAAATATTGTACTTAAGTAAAAGTACAAATTTTCTGCTTGAAAATTACTTAAGTAAAAGTAAAAAGTCCCCATTAAGAACATTACTTAAGTAAAAGTATAAAAATACCTCAACTTAAATATAATAAAGTACCAAAAGTACATGGTGTAAAATGTACTTAAGTACAAAAGTAAAAAGTACAAAGTACAAAGTACAAAATTCAAAGTACAAAATTATTTTCAAAAGGATTGCAAAGAAATGAAGAATCCAAGAATTTGCTTACAACTCTAAATAATGGTGATATTATTCTGACCCCTTTAACGTTTATTACCCCATTTTAATTTCTCCCTTTGCTCATCACTGCTGCGTTACCCCATTGGCCCCGCTGACAGGTTCACCCCCAGCCTGTAGTATGCAGTGACAACATTAAGCAACCCCAGCTGATAAAAGAGGAGACTTTTGAACATTTAAATGCCAAAACCACCTTAGAAGGGGTGGAATCAAAGAATGGTGCGCATGGACACGCGTCGGCTGCCGCTCAAGGCTGATTTATGGTTCCGCGTTACACCAACGGCGAGGCTCTGCGTCGATTTAACGCGGAACCATAATTCAGGCTTCAGTCCTCCTCGGTACTCGACGCGACGGCGGTTCCTCCGGCCTTCCGGCCCGCCTCTGCGGCGCAACTCTCCCGGGAGCTGCGGCTCCTTCTCGGTATATTCACGCGCCCCCCTTCCCTCCCGTCCGCCTTATGGTTCCGCGTTAAATCGACCTTACGCCGTAGGCTACGGCGTAAGGTGTGCGTCGCCGCGTACCCTACGCCGTAGCTCTGCGCCGGTGTAACGCGGAACCATAAATCAGCCCCCGCTGTGCTGTTCTTTAATTTGTAGCGAGTAACGACGTGTCCAATTTTAAATATAGCGGATTAAAAGTACGATTTTTTACTTGAAAATGTAACGAAGTAAAAGTAAAAGTACAGAAAAATGAAAGTATCAATAAAAGTACAAATTCTCAAAAATCTTACTTAAGTACAATAACGAAGTACTTGTAATTCGTTACTTTACACCACTGATAATAACTTCCCACAAGTGTAATAATGCAATGAATAATGGTTGTTGGTATGTATATATATACGGTTAATGTAGAAAAACGGCTATTTTGCAAACTAGCCGGTGAATGTGTAAATTATAATAAAACCCATCCACACTCTCGCAGCCTGCCCTGCATAATTAATGCTGTGGATGTGTCAGACCCGACACTTTTTCGGGGAGTGTAACGTTAGGCCATTCAACTGAACTATAGGCTATTCTGTAGTAACTGGACTCTATCTACCAAATTAATTACGTTTGCTTAGTTTGTTTTGGTTTCATCAATTTGTGCAAATGGAGGAGGAGGAGAGACCGCATCTCACCTCGGTGGCAAAGCTCTATTCTGGGGTGCCAATGACGTGATCTGTAGTTTGCATTATTTGTTTTGGAATACTCAATTTAGGAATATACTGCATGGGATTTGGACTCAGAATAATGGCTATAATTGCCACGGCATGCCATCAAGACTGGAGAGATGATTAAAAATGATGTCCGAGCTGCCATGTTAGTCTATGTCCAAAATAACACAGAAAAGCTTGTCTGATTACGCTTTTACTTGTCATCCATCCATTCAATACACGTAACTGACATTGATGTATTCACAGTGATTCATTATCAGCTGTAAATACTTGTGTACGGATTATTTTAATATTTACTGTTCAAAAGCGAGCTCACTGCTGTCTGTCCCATAGACTAACATGACAGCGTGGCTTTGCTTTGGAATAACAACAACAACAACAACAACAACAACCATCATCATCATCATCATCATCATCATCATCATCATAATAATCATAATAACAATGCCCACAGCAATTATGATAACAATAAATTATGATAATTATGATAATGAATCACTGCGCTCTGTGTGCTCTGAATTTGGGCACACCATAGGTCTGGGTAATGTACTCGCAAATATCCAGTGTAACAGTCTTCTTGAGGAAATATCTATTCTTCTCTTTGCCACCTCCAAAACAGACAAACAGTTGTTGCGTCTCTCTCATGGAAGGTGCGCTCCTAAACCCGAATCGCGCAAACCCGAAGCGCATGATGAGATGAGGTCTCTCCTCCTCCTCCATTTGCACAAATTGATGAAACCAAAACAAACTAAGCAAACGTAATTAATTTGGTAGATAGAGTCCAGTTACTACAGAAAAGCCTACAGTTCAGTTGAATGGCCTAACGTTACACTCCCCGAAAAAGTGTCGGGTCTGACACATCCACAGCATTAATTATGCAGGGCAGGCTGCGAGAGTGTGGATGGGTTTTATTATAATTTACACATTCACCGGCTAGTTTGCAAAATAGCCGTTTTTCTACATTAACCGTATATATATATATATATATATATATATATATATATATATATATATATATATATATATATATATATATAAAAATATATATATATATATATATATATATATATAACCAACAACCATTGTTCATTGCATTATTACATTTGTGGGAAGTTATTACAACATTGAAAGTTGAAGATTTTCACTTCCCCACAAACGTAATAAATCTCTACAAACGTAATAGTTATTACATTTGTGGGAAATTGCGTGTTACTGTTATGTCTGGTAGTTCACGACATACACTGTCACTTTAAGAACTTTCGGGGTACGACTCCCCGGTTCTGGTTTACGACAGGCTGTTTTTACATGCGTTCATGTGTAGTTCAAAAATAAATGGAGTCACGTCAACTCCGACTTGAGTTACGTGTTGCGTTATCTTTTGCAATATAACATTGGCGACGAGAGATGGCTGAAGCGTGTTCCCTACCACCACCCGCTCCGTTCCTGGCCCTCCCGGGGGAACCACCGGTCCCGTGGCACCGCTGGATCTCCGCGTTCGAGACGTACATCCTGGCTGCCGGCTTAGCGGACGTGTCCGCCGGGAGGAAACGTGCACTGCTGCTGCACTGCTTGGGAACTGAGGGACAGCGGGTGTTCGGAACACTCGGCGACGCACCGTCATACTCCCTGGCCGTGGAGTTACTGAAGGGACATTTCGCGGCTCCACAGAGCGCTCTGCTCCGCCGGGTCCTGTTCCGGCGGCGACATCAAAGGCCAGGGGAAACAGTGGCTCAGTACGTGGCGGACCTGCAGGGTTTGGCTACTTCCTGCAAGTTTGGAAGACTGCGGGACGAAATGGTCAGAGACCAACTGATTTTGCACACGAGCTGCAACAAAATCAGAGAAAGATTGTTGCTGGAAAGTGATGATCTGACTTTATCAGCAGCAATAAACCTCGCGGTTCAGGTGGAATCTGCGCTGGAGTGCGCGGCGAGCTTTTCAACTCCCCCGCCCTCACAGACACAGGCAGCGGGCGCGCTCACCTCACAGACGCCCCTCCTTCATGTGAGCGCTGACAGCGGGGAGGAGAACATCCTACTGGCCGCTCGGCCCCGCGATCAGTACCATCAGCAGTGTGGGAACTGTGGCTCTTCTGCACACAACTCCAGAGCCCAGAACTGCCCTGCCCGTGGTAAAACCTGCTCCAACTGTGGAAAATTAAACCACTTCCACAAAGTCTGCAGGTCTGCCCCAGCTCGAGCCTCTCAGCCACCCACTAACACCACAGTCATCCACAACGTGAGCTCAGCACGAGCACCGTTCAAAACGTGCTCGTTAATGGTTGGAGATGTCACTCTGCCCCTCCTCCTGGACACAGGAGCCACAGTGTCTCTCCTGAACCTGGCGACTGTTACACAGTTTTTCCCCTGCGAGCCACTTGGACCGGCCACCACCACCCTGCGTGGTTACGCCGACTCCAAAATTGACATTGTGGGCTCCCTCCAGCTGCCCGTAAAATACGGGGATAAGACACTGCCAGTTTTTAGATTCAATGTCGCACGCCACGGGACCAGCCTCCTGGGCCTCGACCTCTTCACCAGCCTCGGTTTCACCCTGCTGGACACCCACGGCTCAGAGATCAACGCCGTTGTCATCCCCTGGCAGCAACAGTGGCCTGCGCTGTTCAGCGGGGTGGGCTGCCTCGTGGGTTTCGCCCACCAGCCCCTGTTGGACCCGAATGTGACGCCTGTCATACAGCCCCTCCGTCGTTCTCCCCTGGCCCTCCGTGATGACATCTCTGCTCAGCTGCAAGGTATGCTGGATGACGACATCATCGAGCAGGTGAACGCGTCACCCTGGATCTCCAACTTGGTGGTGGCCAGGAAGAAGTCTGGGGGGCTGCGACTCTGCGTGGACCTTCGAGCGGTGAACAAGGCCATCATCCCCGACAAATACCCCCTGCCAACCACAGAGGAGCTCACCGCCCAGTTCCACGGGTCCACCGTTTTTTCGAAACTGGACCTCCGCCAGGGTTACCTCCAGGTGCCACTACACCCCGAGAGCCGCAACCTCACCGCTTTCATCACCCACAGAGGGGTGTTCCGCTACAAACGCATGGCGTTTGGGCTAAGCTCCGCCCCCAGCTGCTTCCAGAAAATTATGGCCTCCGTCTTCGCAGGTATACCGGGTGTGGCAGTCTACCTGGATGACATTGTGGTTCACGGGGCACAGGGTGTTCAGTGCAATGGCCAAGCACCACCTCACACTCAATGGCGAGAAGTGTGTCTTCGCTGCCCCAGCCATTGACTTTGTCGGGTTCCGCCTCTCAGCGGGTGGCACGTACCCGCTCCACTCCAACACAGAGGCCATCCACCGTGTCCCGGAGCCAACCTCAGCCGCTCAGGTGGCCTCTTTCCTGGGCATGACGGCGTATTACCTCCGTTTCTTGCCACAGTACTCTGCCACGACTGCGCCGCTGCGTAAGCTGCTGAAGCAAGACGAGCCCTGGGTCTGGACACCGGCATGTTCCGACGCCGTGCGCCTACTGAAGTCCCAACTGACCTCTGCACCGGTCCTGGCCCACTTCGACCTGGTCAGCCCCACCCTCGTCACGTGCGACGCCTCTGCCCTCGCCGTCGGCGCGGTGATGTCCCAGCTGCAGGGGGGCGTCGAGAGACCGATCGCCTTCGCCTCGCGGGCTCTCAGCCCCACAGAACAGAGGTACTCGGTGGGGGAGCGGGAGGCCTTAGCGTGCCTCTGGGCTTGTGAGCGCTGGCATATGTACCTTTACGGGCGCACATTCACACTGAGGACCGACCACCAGGCCCTCACTACCCTCCTGGCAACGTCAGGCACCAGCCACAAACCGCTCCGCCTCCATCGTTGGGCTGACCGACTGCAGCAGTACAACTTCCGCCTGCAGTTCACGCCAGGCCGCGACAACGTGGTGGCTGACCTGCTGTCACGTGCGATCCCTAGCCCACCCGCAGCCCAACCTTTGGCACCCGAACGGGACCAGGCCGAACAGGACCTCATCCAGCTCCTCCACACACCCCTCCACGAGACAGTGTCGCTGCAGGAGCTTCGGGACGCCTCAGCGGACGACCCCGTCCTGTCCACTCTCTCGACCTACGTCAGGCAAGGCTGGCCTGGGAAGGTGCCCGACGAGCTGCTTCCCTATCACAGGGTCAGGGAGGAGTTGTCGTGCTGGAACGACACCTGTGTCGCCCGCGGGCTCTGCACTGTGGTCCCTGGTGACCTCCGGGCGCGTGTCCTTGCTATGGCGCACGAGGGTCACCTGGGCATAGTCAGGCTCAAACAGAGGTGCCGTGATGTCGTGTGGTGGCCGGGCATCGACAGGGAAATAGAGGCCCTGGTCAGGGACTGCACTGCTTGCCTTCTTAGCGGCAAGACCAGGGCCCCGGCCCCACCCCCACCAATGCAGCCGTTAGACTGGCCGTCACAGCCCTGGGAGCACCTGCAGCTTGACATCTGTGGTGAGCTGCATGGGGTGCCGCATCATCAGAGGTTCCTCGTCGTGGTCTACGACCTCCACTCTAAGTGGCCGGAGGTGGCACCCGCGGGCTCCGTCACGGCCAAGGTGCTCATTGACATTCTGGAGTCTCTGTTCGCACGTTGGGGATTGCCCCGGAGGATCACGACTGACAATGGACCCCAAATGGTCTCCCATGAACTGTCCTCATACCTGGCGGGGAAGGGGATTCGCCACATCCGCACAGCGTTCTACAACCCGGCGGCGAACGGGGGGGTGGAACGTTTAAATCAAACGCTGAAAAACGGGATCAGGGCTCATTTGGCACAAGGGTGCACACTCACCACTAGTCTCCTACAGACGCTGCTGCACTACTACGTCTCGGGCCACCCGACACGCCACCACAGGAGTTTCCCCAGCCTCCCTCATGCTGGGACGGGAGCTCCAGCTGCCTCTGGATAGGCTCCGCCCAACACTGGCTCAGGTCCCAGTGCACCCGGTTCAAGCTGCAGTCGCTACCCGTCAACGCCAGATGAAGGACCGCTTCGACAGGACCCGACGGGTTAGACCACCTGCCATCGCTGTCTCGGATTGGGTCAGGATCCGACGGCCTCATCGTGGCGACAAGCTCCAGTCGTTCTGGTCAGACCCCGTCCAGGTTACCAAACGGCTTGGTCCAGCTTCATTCGGGTTAGCCGATGGCACCCGCTGGCATGCTAAACGCCTGCGTAAGGTGCAGGCCCCACCGGCGCCCGGACTGGGTGTGCCGGCCTTTACAGCCCTGCCGACTGCACAGTTCGATGCGGCAGCCGCCCCAGCTGTCCAAGCGCAGGCCGCAGTCGAAGAGCAGCCACCGGAAATTGCTGCTGCACCTGAGGGTCGCCCAGCTCGAGCTCGCGCCAGGCCTAAACACCTGGGGGACTTTGAGACTGAGTATCACACCTAGGTTGTGTGAAGGGGGGGGAAATGTTATGTCTGGTAGTTCACGACATACACTGTCACTTTAAGAACTTTCGGGGTACGACTCCCCGGTTCTGGTTTACGACAGGCTGTTTTTACATGCGTTCATGTGTAGTTCAAAAATAAATGGAGTCACGTCAACTCCGACTTGAGTTACGTGTCGCGTTATCTTTTGCAATATAACAGTTACGTTTGTAGTAGGCAGCGACTATTACGTTTGTGGGAAATGTATTACATTTGCAGGATTATTACATTAAAAGCTGCATATTTTTTATTATTTATTTTATTTATTTATTTATTTTTTTTATATATTTTTTTTTAATTATTATTATTATTTATTTATTTTGGTTTAATTAATGTTATGAAAGGTAAAAAAAATAAACATATCAATACAAAAAAAAGCTGCATATTTTTATTACGTTTGTGGTTTATTACGTTTGTGGGCATTATTACATTGGCGGGCGTTACACATGCTCCTCCATTTTTAGTCCATGGGCCAGAGCCCAAAATTTCACTTATCAGCACCACTCAAGGTGACCAAACTTACTTGTGATTTTTGAACATATCCATGTCTATAGATTATATTCTGGTATGATAACCCTTCCTGAGTGGCAGCTGTATCATAGCTATCAGCTCATGAAGTTACACACCCCCTTCAGAAAATTACATTTTAGATGCTGCTGCATATCCTGGTTTAGACTCATGTACAGGATATCTGTCAATGTTTCACAATATTGTCTTTGGTATCATTTTAAATGGGACCTTTTAAGCATTCATTCAAGCTAAGATGTGAATCTTTCTGACTAACATAGAGGTTACTGCAGCTCTTTAAACTATAAACAAAACACATTTTTACACAATTTTCGCCTAAATGGTATACTATCTTTTAGCCCTGTGTCATCTAGGAACAACAGAGATACACAAAATAAAAAACTGGAATACTCACAGGACCATAAGGATTCAGGAAATGTATAATATACCCCTACTATATTGTTGTTACGGGTCATTGTGAGCCTTAAACTAGAAGAGCATCATTAGGCTCCTATGAAACTGTAACAGACACTAGGCTGATGTCACAAACTGGTCTTTATTATGCAAATACACGACATAAAGGACATAACAATGAAATAAGGAACCAGCTTAGTTTTATAAACAACATTAGAACACAAAATACAAAAACTGGAATACTCACAGGCCCAAAGATTCAGGAAATGTATAATACACCCAATTTAGAATCATCAATTAACCTGGAGGGGGTGGGTAACTTCATGAGCTGATAACTATGATCCAGCTGCCACTCAGGAAGGTTATCATACCAAAATATCATCTATAGACATGGATCTTTTCAAAAATCATAAGTAAGTTTGGTCACCTTGAGTGGTGCTGAGTGGTGCATGGACTATTTCACTTGTCTTCCCCACTACTCCCCCCTCCCCCCACCACCCCCCCATGCTTGTCCATCTACGATTGAACTGCTGCATGTAAACGTACTGATAATGGCCGGGTTTCCCAGATCAGTTAAGTAGTTCTTAACAGCGAAAGACTTCTTTCAAACCTTCTTAAGGAGCCTGTGAAAGAAAATCGCGTTTCCCAGAGTCGCTCTTAGCTTAAGTATCTCTTTCATTAAGAAGGAAATGAAAGATGCTGCTGACCCAGTCTTTACAACCATCTTAGTGAACAAAGACTCACAGATCCAGCCGCGTCAGGCAAATCAATATTACACCAAGCAATGAGATATTAAAACAATGCACCCCGCACAAGTTTTGATCTATTTTATACTTTAGATGTATATTGTTTAGCATTTATTGGTGACAGCAAAGGGGGAAAAAAAAGAAAAATAAGGAATAACAAGTGTGTTCCTGTATATGCTTTATGCTTTACGCACAAATAAAACGATCATCATGAATATCATTTATTTGATAATTTGGCTGCTATACAGCATGTTCTCGCTGCAAATCAACCGCGTCACAGTGCGCGAAGCAGAACTGTTTTTATGAACGCATTCGTGCGTCAGCACTTCAATCCCCTGGACGTGCTGTCGGACAGGGCTGTCCAGGCAGCCGTGACACCTGCGCCGAGCCCGAGCCCGAGCACCTACATGTGTGATGACAGGGAAGCAGCAGCTGAAAGAACGGGATCCTTTGATGAATCGTTCATTACAGTCTCAAATATAATCAATGGTGTCGGTTTATATTAAAGAATCTTTTTGCCCAGAAGAAAAAAGAGCGAAGACAACGACCCATAACTATTTTCTTCTCTTGAAAAAACCCACCTGCCGACTCGCGCTGTATACAGCGCGAGTCGGGATGCAGCATCATTCAGAAGAGGAGGAATACGTGCGAGGCGGGGATGATCTCTGCAATTAGAAGCCCTCTATAATTGTAAAAAGAATTTCACTTATCACGGGTTCTTTTTGGAACATAACCCCTGCGAAAAACCAGGGTTTGCTGTAATTCCACGTTGCGATTTGCGAAACTCGCCTTCTCTTGGCTCATGTTTTTGAACGCACACACACGCCCACCACGTTTACTCCCGGTCTCTGCGTGTGGGGAAGAAAAGCCTCACTGTAGCCAGAAATAACGGAGTAACGCACCGTTTGGATGAAAAAGGGTCATTGAATTATATTTATCATCTTAATTTTTTATTATAACGCACAGGCAGCAGTGAATTAGTGCGTTAGGCAGCAGTGCTGCGTGTGAAAATGCGCTGATAGTGATCGGTGATCGATTTGCCTGGCATCGATTCATTTGGTTTCAGAACCGTACAGCTGCTCCAAAGAGCGTCTGAAAGAGCGAAACTAAAGGACGGTGTTAAGAAGTCATCTGGGAAACACCCGTATCTTAGGGTTCTCTCTTAGTTCAAACCTTCTTTGAACCTCTCTTAAATCCTTAAGAGAGGTTGGATCTGGGAAACCCGGCCAATGTGAGCCTACCAGCTTATGCTAAACAAGCCCAAACACAGTGACAGCCAAAAAATGTTTTTTGTTTTCATTGTTTTCCTCCCCTAACAACTCAAGCACAAACACAGATTTCATAATAAAAGCACCCCGCAAACAGAAAAAGTAAAGTTAGAGATAAAAAAATAGATTAAGCGATTAAAAAACATAACGCGCTAAATATGTCAGTTAATCAGTTAAGTGAACAATTGTTTTATTTTTCTGGTCATTCACGTTTGACTTTCCTCCCGTTACAAATCATGCTCCACGCTGATCTTACAGTTGAAATGCAGAGAAATGCTGCGGCCAAAACAACTGCCACCAAAGCAGCAATGACATCGACGCAGTTGTAAACAAACCAGGACATTTTGTGGGACTGTGTCTGCAGATGACGCGCTCCTTTATGCCTCATGACGTGTTCAATCCAAAACACCGCCCGATCCAGAGGAGGCATGGGCTGATCTCTGTGCAGCCTGGACAGCCTCTGCATGTTTTCTCTGGAAGAGGAATTGTAAAGAACCGTTTCCAGTGCCTCTTTAAAGATCTGCCTGTTGAGCATGGCGATATCCACAATCACAGCTGCACCTTTGGCTCTAATTCTTGAGAGATTGTCAGGCTGATCAAAGAACAGGGGAAGTCCAACTACAGGGACACCGTGATAAATTGCCTCTTGAACCCCATTGGTCCCTCCATGAGTCACAAACACTTTGGTCTTAGGATGTCCTAGGAGGTCGTTTTGTGGAAGCCAGTTCACCAGTAATGTGTTGTTTTCTAGACTGGCTGGTTTCTGTCCTGTATATCTCCAAATAACCTTTTGAGGCAGCTGACCAAAGGCTGCAGCGATTTCCTCAGAGATCTTTTGAGGAAGTTTACTGACTAGCGTTCCTAGAGTCATTATTATGACACCGTGATCTCCAGAACTCTGGACAAACTCTTCCAGGTCTGCTGGGAGTGGATTGGAGGGCTTGCACTGGAATCCACCCATGTAAACAATATTTGGCATTGTTGGACGTGGAAATTCAAAGACAAAGTCATTTCTCATGAGCCATATATCAGCATCCAGGAAAAACGTTGAGTAATCCACATCAGGACCAAAGTAGCGCCTAACTAGTGGCTTGTAAGCAGGTTCTGTGATGCAAGACAGCGTGTACATTCCAGCAAAGTAACTCAAGACATTCTTCACTCGTTGAGGAAAGGTCATCTTATCTGTCATCTCTGTTGCAGTAAAGGGAACGTATGCCAGAGGTGAGGGAGCGATAAGGAAGTGAGCTTCCCCCTGAATGGTCCATCTGACGTTAAAAACCAAAGGAACGTGGAGGCGCCGCGCCAGCATTGCGCCACCGCCAATGCCAGGGTCAGTCAAGACCATGTCATACTTGGCATCATAAAAAGACTGCATGAGTTTTTCATCCTCGAACATGTGCACAATTACTTCACTCAGTTTCTTATGAAAGTGAGAGAACTGGTTTATGAGCACCCGCTCCATCTGAATATGAGTCCAGAGACGAGACCAAACAGAGGTAGAATTCTTCTCAAGTCGGACTTCCAGCTGTTCAGACAAAAACTTTTCAAAGTTTTCCTCGAATCCACCACTACAGGGAAGAGTGACAGATTTGTAGAGAGGAGACTTTTCGCTGATGTACCAGCTATCAGATGGTCGAACCACCGTGATCTCGTGGCCTCTGGCATGTAGCTCCTTTATGAGTACTTTCATGTTTATCCAGTGGCTTCCATCCAGTGGGAACACCAGAATCCTGCCCCCCGATGTGCCGGATGGTTGCATGAACACTAGCATAAAGATGAACAGGAGCAGGCGAGACTTCTTCATAATGGTCATCAGATACCTTAAAAATAAACAGAAACAAGTCTTTAAAGAGTCTGGCGGTTTCAAAGTCCTTAATGTTGATCTGCAGCTATGTCACAGCATGAAAATAATTTATCTGGAAACAGTTCATGGGAACAAAAATATGTATTATAGCATTAAGGTCCAAAAGTATCAAACAGTGAGTATAAAAAGTGAAGTATAAAAATGAGGGTGCATCTATGTTGTCACTGATTTTGTCTTTCTTCTCTGATAAATCATCTCAACTCCATTCAGATTTATGTTACTTGTTCTAAAAGACCCCTGCTGTCAACATTCACACATTTCACCATATACTCTCATTATAAGTCAACTATAATGTTTAGTCTGTTGCTTACATAAACATTTTACTTATGATATTTTTTTTAGTCTCACACCAATGTTTCACTTGAGTTCCTTGTTTAAGGAAATGGTAAAATTTGCGCTTTTATGCATTACCGGTAATTAAACCATTTTACTTCTGATCAAGCACAGGAACTCAACGCTGGATATCCGTAAATTTACAATCTCAGAACTATCATCCATCAAAATACCAACACCAGAGAACCAAACATGCTTCAGCTGGCACTTAAAGAATATAGACTAATATGAGCAGAAGAAATAATCTTTCAAAGCCTGTGTTGATCACAGTTTCAGGCAACGAGCCATCTGATTATTGACACCAAGGACCTGCACACTAAACAAACTCTCCTCACATTTAACAGCCATGTTACATTCATCTCTCTTTCTTTTTCAACAGTGTCTCATGATATGTTCTTACCCAAATCCAGTAATTGCAACCCACATTCTTGTACTGCAGCTAATGTGTCTGTGTTACCCTGTTTTGATCTGTTTTATACTCACATCCGTGTCCACCCTTTGATCCCCCCACACCTCCCACACAGGAGATAAGGCTCATGTTGTAGAAGGGCTTTACTGGTCAATGAACTCCCACAGCAGAGTTCACGTTTACTCTAAAACCTAACAGATTAATCTGTCCTGCCATCTAGTGTCAAACCAGAGCATAACCGTGACTGGCTTGAGAGATCGCCTGCAGGGCGGAGTCACACTCAAACGGCTCTTGTTTGTATTCATGATGTAATTATACAAATTATAGGACAATTTTATTGAAAATGAATTATCAATACCAACTTTTGTCAATCAGCACCTCCAAACTGAAGACCATGGTTCTTAGTCCAACAAGGCCGGGATGCTTTCTTTGGGTTTGGGGGGAAGATCCGACTGGTGATGCATCAGCTTTAATTATGACTGTGTGCTGTGGTCAAGAGAGATCTGGGCCAATGAACAGCTTATGAGCAGCTATAGGCCCGGATCAAACCTTCCCTTTCTTAGTAATATCAGTCCCATGACCCGAGTCCTCACTGAAACCAAGACACCTGAGTCCTCCCTAAGTCCAAGAGACTCGAGTCCTCACTTAAACCAAGAGAATGGACCATATAAGTCCAGTTTTTAGATCTCTACACTGGCTTCCTGTTTGTCCCAGAACAGACGTTAAAATCCTGGTCTTGGTTTTTAAATCTCTGAATGGTCTAGGTAGGACCAAAATACATCTCTGATCTCCTGGTCCATGATGGACCAACCAAAACCCTCAGGTCGTCAGGGCCACACCGTTCAGCTTTTATGCTCATTACCTGTGGAACAAACTCCCAGAATGCATCAGGGCTGCTGAAACTCTCAATTGCTTTAAGTCAAGATATAAAAAAACAGACCCAGGACATGGTGAATAGAATATATCTCTCAACAGTCTTGACAAATACCTTGTTATTACCCAGAAAGAACTGTACAGTATCACCCATCCAGGTTGGATGGATGATACTGTACAGTTCTTTATAAGCAATGCACCAATGTTTTTATCTTTGTTTTATATTTCCGAAATAAGTTGTTCTTTACCAGTTTCATTCTGTAGTCTTGGTAATGTGGTAATACCTGTATCTACTTTTAAACCGCGTAAACCTTCCGCTGTCTTTTCTCACCAGTCGACATTTGAAAAAAATATTTCAAAGTTTTCCTAAAATGAGAACCGATATTGTTCAACATTCTGGCATAACGTGCGTTTCTGAGCCACTTCAAATGTTGAGTACTGTAATTGAGCCGTTCCAGATTAAATGTTTCTGTTAAACGTCTTTGACGAAACAATTTTACATTAGGAAATTACCCAGAATTACAACTAAATGCAACACATCCAAAACAGAGGCTGTGGAACTTTAATGTGGCACACATTCAATAGAGCAGCAAGGCTGCAACAGTGAAACTTATATCTACACGACCGAGTACAAACATATTCGGTGGAATACTTTCACAGCCTGGATACACTTTTCATAAACAGGACGCTTATTTTATCCAATGGCACAAGCTCTTTTGACATCTCAGGTTTGAACCTCCAAGTGTATATACAGTATGAAGATGGAGAAAAACACATGTTTACACGTGTTCACCATATGTTAATTAATTAAAGATTATTAATACCAAAAATGAATAAGAGTTTAGATTAATCAGTATTATGTTTGGTTACGTTTGGCAGCACTGTGCACCACAGTGCGGGTCTAGATAAATAAAAGTTTAGATTAATCAGGGCTCAGGTTCTAGATGAATAAAAGTTTAGATTAATGAGGACTTGGGTCTAGATAAATAAAAGTTTAGATTAATCAGGGCTCCGGTCAAGATTAATAAAGGTTGGGGGCACGGTGGCGCAGCAGGTAGTGCAGCCGTCTCACAGCAAGAACGTCCTGGGTTCGATTCCCGCCGGGGACGCTGTGGGCGCTGTAGCTATGTGAGCTACCCTCACAAAAACATGCAACAGTCCTGGGCTATACATGCCCCCTCTGGCCAACAGGGGCGCCAGATGGGGTGGGGAGGATCCGGCCGGAATAACGTGATCCTTCCACGCGCCAAGTCCGGTCAGAGAATCCTCACCCTGTCTGGTGAAAAGAAGCGGTCCGTCACTCCTCAGGATAAGAAGGAGACCTGAGCTCAGTGTAGGGCCCTCCCTGGGTTGGCAGAGGAGAGCAATGCCCAGGACTGTCACTTGTATGAGCACTGGGTGATGAAATGGGTAAAAAATCGGGGATAAAAAAAAAAAATAATTAAAAAAAAAAAAGAAAAGATTAATAAAGGTTAGATGGATCAGGACTCGGGTCTAGATTAATAAAGGTTTAGATGGATCAGGACTTGGTCTAGATTAATAAAGGTTTAGATTAACCAGGATTCGGGTCTAGATTAATGTAATAATTAAGGTTTAGATGGACCAGGACTCGGGTCTAGATTAATGGAATAATGTAATAGTACAGGTTTAGATGGAGCAGGATTCAGGTTTAGATTAGTTTAGATGCACCAGGATTCAGGTCCAGATTAGTTTAGATGAATCAGGACTCGGGTCTAGATTAATAATACGGGTCTAGATTAATGTAATAATGTAATAATAAAGGTTAGATTAACCAGGATTCAGGTCTAGATTAGTTTAGATGCACCAGGACTCGGGTCTAGATTAATGTAATAATGTAATAATAAAGGTTAGATTAACCAGGATTCAGGTCTAGATTAGTTTAGATGCACCAGGATTCAGGTCTAGATTAGTTTAGATGCACCAGGATTAAGGTCTAGATTAATGTAATAATGTAATAATTAAGGTTAGATTAACCAGGATTCAGGTCCAGATTAGTTTAGATGAATCAGGACTCGGGTCTAGATTAATAATACAGGTTTAGATGCACCAGGATTCAGGTCTAGATTAGTTTAGATGGACTAGGACTCGAGTCTAGATTAATAAAGGTTAGATTATTCAGGACTCGGGTCTAGATTAATGTAATAATATAATAATAAAGGTTAGATTAACCAGGATTCAGGTCTAGATTAGGTTTAAATGCACCAGGATTCTGCTCTAGATTAGTTTAAATGCACCAGTATTCTGCTCTAGATTAGTTTAAATGCACCAGTATTCGAGTCTAGATTAGTTTAGATGGACCAGGATTCAGATCTAGATTGATGTAATAATACAGGTTTAGATGGAGCAGGATTCAGGTCTAGATTAATATAGGTTTAGATTACCGGTAACAAGGATTCAGGTCTAGATTAATGTAATAATGTAATAATACAGGTTTAGATGGATCAGGACTCGGGTCTAGATTAATGGAATAATTAAGGTTTAGATGGACCAGGACTCGGGTCTAGATTAATGGAATAATTAAGGTTTAGATGGACCAGGACTCGGGTCTAGATTAATGTAATAATGTAATAATACAGGTTTAAATTAACCAGGATTCGGGTCTAGATTAGGTTTAGATGGACCAGGATTCAGGTCTAGATTAGTTTAGATGCACCAGGATTCAGGTCTAGATTAGTTTAGATGCACCAGGATTCGGCTCTAGATTAATGTAATAATGTAATAATTAAGGTTAGATTAACCAGGATTCAGGTCCAGATTAGTTTAGATGAATCAGGACTCGGGTCTAGATTAATAATACAAGTTTAGATGCTCCAGGATTCAGGTCTAGATTAGTTTAGATGGACTAGGACTCGAGTCTAGATTAATAAAGGTTAGATTATTCAGGACTCGGGTCTAGATTAATGTAATAATATAATAATAAAGGTTAGATTAACCAGGATTCTGCTCTAGATTAGTTTAAATGCACCAGTATTCGAGTCTAGATTAGTTTAGATGGACCAGGATTCAGATCTAGATTGATGTAATAATACAGGTTTAGATGGAGCAGGATTCAGGTCTAGATTAATAAAGGTTTAGATTACCGGTAACAAGGATTCAGGTCTAGATTAATGTAATAATGTAATAATACAGGTTTAGATGGACCAGGATTCAGGTCTAGATTAGGTCGGGTCTAGATGAATATAATAATGTAATAATTCAGGTTTAGATGGACCAGGACTCTGGTCTAGATTAATGTAATAATGTAATAATAAAGGTTAGATTGACCAGGATTTGGGTCTAGATTAGTTTAGATGGACCAGGATTCAGGTCTAGATTAGTTTAGATGGACCAGGATTCAGGTCTAGATTAGGTTTAATGCACCAGGACTCGGGTCTGGATTAATGTAATAATGTAATAATAAAGGTTAGATTAACCAGGATTCAGGTCTAGATTAGATGCACCAGGATTAAGGTCTAGATTAATGTAATAATGTAATAATAAAGGTTTAGATGGACCAGGATTCAGGTCTAGATTAGTTTAGATGCACCAGGACTCGGGTCTAGATTAATGTAATAATGTAATAATACAGGTTTAGATTAACCAGGATTCGGGTCTAGATTAGGTTTAGATGGACCAGGATTCAGGTCTAGATGAATGTAATAATGTAATAATTAAGGTTTAGATGCACCAGGATTCAGGTCTAGATGAATGTAATAATGTAATAATTAAGGTTTAGATGCACCAGGATTTGGGTCTAGATTAGGTTTAGATGCACCAGGACTCTAAATTAATAAAGGTTAGATTATTCAGGACTCGGGTCTAGATGAATTTAATAATTCAGGTTTAGGTGCACCAGACTCGGGTCTAGATTAATGTAATAATACAGGTTTAGATGGACCAGGATTCAGGTCTAGATTAGTTTAGATGGACCAGGATTCAGGTCTAGATTAGTTTAGATGCACCAGGATTAAGGTCTAGATTAATGTAATAATGTAATAATAAAGGTTTAGATGGACCAGGATTCAGGTCTAGATTAGGTTTAGATGGACCAGGATTCAGGTCTAGATTAGTTTAGATGGACCAGGATTCAGGTCTAGATTAGTTTAGATGCACCAGGACTCGGGTCTAGATTAATGTAATAATGTAATAATACAGGTTTAGATTAACCAGGATTCGGGTCTAGATTAGGTTTAGATGGACCAGGATTCAGGTCTAGATGAATGTAATAATGTAATAATTAAGGTTTAGATGCACCAGGATTCAGGTCTAGATTAGGTTTAGATGCACCAGGATTTGGGTCTAGATTAGGTTTAGATGCACCAGGACTCTAAATTAATAAAGGTTAGATTATTCAGGACTCGGGTCTAGATGAATTTAATAATTCAGGTTTAGGTGCACCAGACTCGGGTCTAGATTAATGTAATAATTCAGTTTTAGATGCACCAGGATTCAGGTCTAGATTAGGTTTAGATGCACCAGGACTCGGGTTAGGGCTGGGCGATTTTGGACAAAAAAAAAAATCCCGATTTTTTTCTCTGAAAACCCGATTTTCGATTTCGATTTCGATTTTTTTGGTAAAACTACAAAAGACAATGGAATAAATTGTTTAAAATATTTTATCTTTATTTTTAAAGAAAAATAGCAAACAAATGTCCCTATTGGGAATGAAGTGCAATTGAAAGATACTGTTAATCCTCCTTGAGTTTAGTAAAGTGACAACATTTACAATTTTCTTGACCAAACAAAGATGACTAGACGAGCTCTGTCTGTAATGCAGCCAGCTGCAAAAAAGGAAAATCGATTTTCCGATTTTCCTTTTTTAACATCGATTTTGATTAATAAATCCGATTTAGATTTAAAATCGATTAATCGCACAGCCCTAACTCGGGTGTAGATGAATGTAATAATGTAATAATAAAGGTTAGATTAACCAGGATTCGGGTCTAGATTAGTTTAGATGCACCAGGATTCAGGTCTAGATTAGGTCGGGTCTAGATGAATATAATAATGTAATAATTCAGGTTTAGATGCACCAGGACTCGGGTCTAGATTAATAAAGGTTAGATTATTCAGGACTCGGGTCTAAATTAATAAAGGTTAGATTATTCAGGACTCGGGTCTAAATTAATAAAGGTTAGATTATTCAGGACTCGGGTCTAGATGAATGTAATAATGTAATAATTAAGGTTTAGATGCACCAGACTCGGGTCTAGATTAATGTAATAATTCAGGTTTAGATGCACCCGGATTAAGGTCTAGATTAATGTAATAATTCAGGTTTAGATGCACCAGAATCGGGTCAAGATTAATGTAATAATTCCGGTTTAGATGCACCAGGACTCCGCTCTAGATGAATGTAATAATGTAATAATTCAGGTTTAGATGCACCAGGACTCGGGTCTAGATTAATGTAATAATTCAGGTTTAGATGCACCAGGACTCGGGTCTAGATTAATGTAATAATTCAGGTTTAGATGCACCAGGACTCGGCTCTAGATGAATGTAATAATGTAATAATTCAGGTTTAGATGCACCAGGACTCG
>NC_084591.1:33378589-33491089 GCF_033807715.1 Cololabis saira
CTCCGACAGCACCTCGTGTTTGGTTAACGACGGATAGATCATCGGTGTGCAGGCGCACTCGTCCTGGGTCTGTCTGCTGAGCTGGTTCTTCAGCTTTTCCACCTCATAGTTGTGGAGAGACTCCTGCACCAGGTAGCGCTCCCTCTTGATTCGTGCTCGGACCTCGGAAGGAACATCGGGAATCATCCAGGCCACAAAGTACTTGACGAAAAAAACAACATGCTGTGGACAAAAAAAGATGCAAATGGTTGATGAGGACCGTAGCTGCTACAGGAGGAGCTGTGTTTGCCATTGCTAATACTTTTAGCTCCACATCATGTCAACTTTATCCTGCCAAGCCTTCAAAGTCCCCTTAAAGTTTGACTTAGCCAAAACAGACCATGCACAGCTCGTCAGTGTGAGCTCTGGTGAACTTGATATTGTGTGACTTGCACATACAGGACTCTCTCAGAAAATTAGAATATTGTGATTTTCTGTAATGCAATTACAAAAACAAAAATGTCATACATTCTGGATTCATTACAAATCAACTGAAATATTGCAAGCCTTTTATTATTATAATATTGATCATGGTTTACAGCTTAAGAAAACTCAAATATCCTATCTCAAAAAATTAGAATATTCTGGGAATCTTAATCTTAAACTGTAAGCCATAATCAGCAGTATTAAAATAATAAAAGGCTTGCAATATTTCAGTTGATTTGTAATGAATCCAGAGTGTATGACATTTTTTTTTTTTTTTTAAATTGCATTACAGAAAATAAAGAACTTTATCACAATATTCTAATTTTCTGAGACAGTCCTGTACATGAACTGTAAAAATACAAATGATCAACAAAGGTACCAACAAAAATGTGAATATGGAGACAGCAAGATTAAGGGACTTACGTTTAGAACGGCAGGTGCCAAAATCACCAGAAACAAAATCACCTGACACGCATTTGCGTTAGAAGGGCTAAAGCCAGTAAACCTTTGAATGGATTTGTACGAACGCCGGTCAAAGTCTGGATGATTACTCATGCAAAGTTAATCTGATAGGAGTGTCAAACTTTTAAACGTTTTTTCTCCTTCTGGTAGAACAGGTAACTCTGAGTCTGAACAGTGCAAGAATGTAAGTCTCAATGATTCACAAGTGCTTGATTTACCTCCATAATAATGATGAAAGCCAACTTGGCAGCCAAAATATGCCAGAACTGCATGGTGTGAGAGTACTCCTTCTCATGCCCAGGAGGGTAGCGGTAGTCACGATACCTGCGAAAGAACAAGATGCATGCAAGATCATTCAGCAGCCTATTCACAGGGAGGGCGGAGCCTATCCAAGCTGTCGTCAGGGGAGAGACAGGTTACACCCTGGAAGTCCACCACAGGGTCACACTGAGACCAACAACCGGACACACTCACATACGGTCTATCTAGAATCACCAGGCTAACATGGGTGATTCTGTCGGAGGAGGCCCGAGCATCACATGGGGACGAGGGAAAAAACACAGACATGAACTGATCCACATCTCCAATTTAGCATGCAGAGCAGATGATCAACCGGGATCACATGTTGCATAATGGTCTATAAGGCCATGGTGAAGAGCTGCATACACACGGAGAGGCTTTGATTATGATTATGGGATCAGTTACGGAGGATTGTTTGACCACAGCTAGTCCGTGCTCTGACCCTGGAACAGTCTTGGTAGCACATCTGCACTTACACGCGTGTTAAATTCCGGACATTAGATTTTAACTTGTAACCCAGTGTTCCTGTGCTCACAACAGCGATCCAGTAACAGACAGGAAACCTGCTCTGCACCCACATCCCCCTGGGCCTCACCTGCAGGTGGTGATGGAGCTGTTGAACCAGATAGGGTTCTCCCCGTCTTCTGGCCTGTTGGCCGGTTTGAACTCAGAGATATTAAACACAGACAGGCTGTTGTTTATGTAGCCCTTCATGTTCATCTCGCCCTGCGGCTGGTAGGCGTACATGTACACCAGCCGAGGGATCATGTCGGAGGTGAAGGCCACGATGAATGCCTAGGAGCAAACACAGAAGCCACGTTAGTGGGGTTAGCAAAACAAACATGCTTCTTCATGCAGAGTTGGGAGCCAAGGCCGGCACTAACGTTTGTGACAACAGAGAGCACAGCTATTCCACTGAGGATCTCTTCCCAGGCTCCGATGCTGTGGGCCTTGGCTGCCATGGGACGTCTGAACTGAGTGGTGAGCTTCCAGGCATCCACCCTGACCTCGATTATGTTGTTGATAAGTGCCAAGAGGGGCGCCAAGGGGAAGGAGGCCACGAACAGTGTGATGAAACCAAACTGGATCACTGGTACACAGGAGGACAAACGTCAGGGAGAACAAGCACAAGGCAAACAGCGCCATCTAGAGGATGCCAGGCAGCATCACCCTCCTATCTCTGATCTGCCCAGGTGAAGATGTTCTGATGCTCTGGACCGGTTTTAGTCTGGTTTTGGTCTGGTTGCTGCTGTGATCATGTTAGTAATTCATCTTTCAAGCTCGTACCACTAGGCCTGTGTTGAAAACAATCGATTTCCCAATTCCAAATTGATTCTCATATTAATTCCTAAAAAAATCGATTCATATGTCTAAAAATCGTTTTTTTTTGTTTTTTTTTTTGGGGGGGGGGGGGGGGGGGGGGGTCTATATTTCATTACTTTATATACTGTCTTGGGGTTACATTTGCAAAAAATGCTAAAAACCAAATGCTCAAAAATTAAAAACCAAAATAGATGGAACAAATAAAAACGGAATGTGGGAAAAAATAAAAACGATTTCATCCGTCTCTGTTTCCTCCCTGGATCTGTTTGGTAATTCTGACCCACACCATGTTTCTGAAAGCAGTTCTATCAGCATTCTGGGAGCTGATTGGTCCTTACAGCATCATTAGCTGCCAATACTTGCTGTTTAATCTCAATATAATACTAGTAGTAATATTTTGAATAACTACAGTCATATAATTCATGCAACAGCTCAAAAAACAGTTTTAATAACACTAACCCAAATAAATATCGGAATCGAATCAAATCTTGATAATCGATTCTGAATCTTAAGAATCGGAATCTAATCGATTCTTGACATTTGAATCGATCCCCAGCCCTAAGTACCACCACAAACCTCATTTCAACACCTAAATCTGTGTTTAGCAGTTTGCTTCCCCAGAGGATGAGAAATAAAGGTTTCCTAGTGGAGAGTTTTAATTTTGTGAACCTCCAAGTAGCACAAGTTTAAACAACAACAACAGCAGAACCTTTGGTGTGGCTGGGTTGAACTCCAGCATTCAACAGTTTCTCTGCTAATGATGGACTGATGATAAAAACGGATTCTTACCCATTTCCAGGTACTCGTAGAAGAGGCCCAGCTCGCCAAAGGCCTGGAGGTCGTGGTCCTGCTCCCAGCGGGTGTACACACTCTCTGGGTGGTTGCGAGCCTTTCTGCTGCCCCACCAGTTCATGAGCCACCTGGCGAACACATGGGGGCGACAGAGAGCCGTAAAGATGGGATTCTCCCTCCCACAACCACATTAGACATAAACAACGACCAGGGCCCGGTTTTTCAAAAGGTTTAATCCGGATCAAATTGATCCGGATTTAGTAACCCTTTTTTTTGCTATCCAGGATCACGTAATCCAGCTTACTTTTGAGCCGGTTTTTCAAAGCAACATCGGATTGGATCAATCTGATCCGGATAGAAACTTTTCAGGATCACCAAATCTGGATAACCAGTGCTCAAATAGGGTAGGAAACACAATGTAGAACTATAGATATGTAAAGAGCAACACTTAGAATAGCCAGTGTGGGGTCAATAAAGTTTATTTGTATTTTTGTATTCAAAAACCAGTGATGCCATTGCCATTGCTTTGTTATTCTGTTTTATCATTGCATGCATCACTAAAAAATCATCTAAAAACAAAAGAAAAATATTTTTGATTGTGATGAATTATAATATTATAATTAGTGACAGAATGATATATATTATTTGTGGTCAATATCGACAGCTGTTTGGGGGATTATTTTATGAGGCCAAACTCTTTCTACTTTGCTGTAGGCCTATACTGAAAGGCTGAATACGTTATAACCTACCTAATCACTGTAGCCTGACGGATTAACAAATCAAATTAAAACCTTATGAATAAATAGGATATCTTGTAGGCTATACTGCATGATCCAAATATAGTGTTATTTGATACAATTTTAAAGTTTCATTACATTTTGGGCCTGAAATCTACGCTGAATCCACCCTTCTGATGGGATCAGTTTAATCCCGATTTTTTGGATCAAAGTGATCCCAATCCTACTAAAAAGTTTTGAAAAACCCAAACTGAAGGTTTGATCCAGATCAAAACCAGGATTGGATTACGTGATCTAATCCGATTACGTAATCCGTTTTGTCTTTTGAAAAACCCATTTTCATGATTTGATCCAATCCCTTATCCAAAATCCGAGCGGATTACTTTTGAAAAACCGGGCCCAGAGGACCACCTCTTCTTACTTGTGAACACTCACACGTTATAATGTTGTTATTTCCACTATATGATTTGAGAAGCTGCAGGACTCCAAGTTTTTCCTTACAATATTCTTATAAATGTGTTAGTTTCTGCCAGTCGTCCACAGCAGAGGGACAATTTTTGCAAAGATGGATTTAAAAAAAACAACAAAAAATGTTTTTTTCTGTCCAGTAAGGTCCCAAGATTAGTACCTCTGTTATTACTGTTCATCAAATCCCATTTTTCTATGATTTTGTGAATTAAAAGATGCACTGTTTCATCCTTTACAATCTGACATCTATAAAGAACATTTATATCCACCAGGGCTTCAAATGACAAATATAAAACTTCAGAACATCTTGACACAACGCTGTCTTCTTTCAAAATTAAACTGGGAAAACACATTTTCCTTTTAAGATGTTAAAAAAACCAAAGTGATGAAACATCAACAAATGACTTATCTATGCATGATTGATTTGACAAAGTCTAGAGACAAGGTTTCATCAATGTTGGGTTTACGGGTCAACTAATAAAGCTCGAGTCCTCTAAAGCAGTGGTTCCCAACCTTTTTTCCATGGAGCCCCCCCTTACTTGTGTCTAAGACCAGCCAGGTCCCCCGACCCGTACGTACTAGCACCAAAATAGTCTTTAATTGAAAAAATTAACATTAATTATGTTTTTTTTTATACATTTCTCTTTGGTTTACTCTGTATACATATGACTTTGTTTTTCTCCAATGTCACCAATGTATAAAATACGCACAAAAGGACATACAAATATTTCTGAAAAATGTCTCTTTTAATATGAGACCAACCTTTTTTAACATTTTGCCTTTAACAACCTGTCGGAGTAGATTAAATGTTGAGTAATGATATAATAAGGAATGAAATAATTTCCTGTTTGTCACCAGTGTATAAAAAACACAAAAAATATTCAAGACATTCATAAATTATTCCTAACAATGTCTTATGAATGATTCATTCGCAAATATAATTTTTACACCTGCATAATTTCAAAGCAGACAAAGTTTCGCGCCCCTCCAGAGATCTCTGGCGCCCCCCCAGGGGGGGCCCGGACCCCAGGTTGGGGGACACTGCTCTAAAGCGTATCAACTCCACTGCTCCGTACGGCCTGATGACATGTGGCGTGTGAGCACTCACGGGACCAGCGCTTCCTGGATGTTGCCCCACACCTGTTTGCCAGTCATCACGATCACCAGCTGGGTGGTCAGCTCGATCAGACAGCCCCCAGGATCACACTGGAGACACGCAGGGCGACAAGGATGAGCGATGGGGAGGAAACGGACACCAGCTGAAACACTGGATCAATCTAAATTAACTGCACGCATGTTTTTGTACTGAAGTACGTGGTACCTCTTCATTCCTCAGTTTGCTCCACTCGCCAAACATGTAAGCGTAATCCCCCGGATAGCCAACGAACTTGCCCTTAAAGAACGCCACGTAGAAGCACGACGAGTAGTAGTTGACAAACTGAAAGAGGAACATCTTCACTGTCAGCTTGTTTTCATACTCCAGGTGGGTCTTTGGGATTTCTGGAAAACATCACAAGATATAGAGTTCAAGTACATAATAAAATGATCAATCACCCCCCGATACATGAACATACTGTGGCCCCTCACCCATGTCAGTGATCCAAACGGCCACTTTCTCATACATGAGGTTGAGAATCATGATGATGATGAAGTTGATGCAAGAGGCGGTGACAGAGGTGGCCAGCTGTGGTGTGATGTAAGGGCCCACCACATCCAGCTGGACCGTGGGACTGTCTTTCATGATGCTGGCGAAGGCAGCGTAAACCGCCAGGCGGTACGCTATGACACCAATGATGCAAGCAATGATCAACGAGATCTTCAGGACGGAGAAAACAACGACAGCGTGAAACACCAGGGGGAAAAACACCAGAAGAAGAAACGACGTTCAAGCAAACACCTCTGCAAAAAGCAAGATGATTGTTCTTCACTGAGGGTTAAGAGTTGGAAGTGAGTTTTATGCTTTCAAGTGTGCACGCATGCCTCCATAGAAATATACGATACTCTACCCTTTTTATTGTTGTTTATTAGCACAAGTAAACACAACATTTAGGACCAGTATGTATAAAACTATTCAGTTTAGTCGTTTAAAGTGTTTTGTCTTAATACCGTTTATGTTCTACTTCAAGAGGCCAAGTGGTGACCAATGATGCAACAGGAAGTACCACAGCGTTGTCTGAGCTGTCAAAAACCTCTGACGGGTTTCTACTCCTCTTAGTTTTATACATACAAGCCCTGCTCACAGTAATGGTGGCAAACAGAAGGGAGGGAGTGACGACGGAGACCAAGATGAGAGAGAAGATCAAGTTCACCAAAGGCTCTATGCTCACCCACAACAGGACGGTGGCTCCAGACAGACATGAGCGTGCACACTTGCTTGTTACGGGTAAGTAAGGCTCCATTTCCTAAATTAGGAAGCAAGCAAAGCATGAACACATGAGTCAGTGACCCTTTGTTACATCCTGAAAAGAGATCTCCAGAAGGCCAGGTTCCAGAAACGCTCTCCAACCTCACATGTGAGGCAGAGCTACGATGTCCAATCAGAATTATTGTGCTTTATTTGCCTCTCTTTTACCTTTTGGTTGGTTTCATTAATAAAAAAAAGAGGATAAATATTCAATGTGGTCGATAAGGAAACTTGTGCCTTTGAGTCTTTCCGGAAAAGTCAGTCATATACACAAAGTGCACCACAACAAGACCTCTTCCTCGCCAAGGGGGCGTCCCCACCCTTACCCAGAGGATCACCGTGGCCCAGCACAGAACTATTTTCCCCACTAGATCTGTTGTGGTCCTGACAAGAACCAACTCTGATTCCTAGAGACGGGTGGGATGTGGTCATAGATGATCAAACACTCTCTGTTCATTTCACAAGTACATTTGTCACAACTCAGTTCATAACACTTTCCTAAGCAGTTATTATCTTATTCTTGCAAACAGCCCATGTATAGATGGGCTGCTGCGATCAAGACGTCCTGAAGGAGCTAATCAAAACTAGGTTTCAGGAGAGGATGAGAGCTTCACGAGCACACAGACACCTGAGTGATGCGGTTCAGCTTGCGGTCGGTGCACTTGGTCTCGTACTCTGGGCGAAGCTGCAGCTTTTGTTGCTCCTCCTCAAAGTCCACCAGATCCCACTCGTACTCGAGACGGGCCTGCCGCCTTTTCCAGAACTCCAGAAACAGCGTTACTGCAGACACATACAGCCCACCACCCCAATCACGTAAGAACAGGAAGTGGCTTTAAAAGAACAAGGTTTTAAAGGATGTCTGAAACACCACTTAATTTTTGTTTTGTAAATGGAACTGCTCCGGCATAAGTAATGGATGTGCTGAAAAATTGTATCGTCTTGTGTAATCTCCTTGAAATTATTTTTTGTTTTTGTTCATTTGGTTTGTTATTTAGTATTTTTGTTTGTTTCTTAATTATTAAATTGTAATTTAATTTTCCTTTAATTTCTATCATCTATAGATTTCTAACTGCTCATTTGTATATTTTGTTGATATTCAAGTATGATATTAAATTTTATGTCAACTATAGGTGGAGGCACCTGATAAGCTCTTTTGAGTTTTCGCCTTTTCCTGCGCTTTAATTTGTAAAGTTGGTAATTTTATTTGTGTAATGTTTAACTGTGCAAATAAATAAATCTAAAATCTAAAAGAACTGGTATCAAGACATCAGGTCATGTTGGAGTGAAACCATCCTCCTAAAACTCCCTGTGGATGCCGTTGTGCTGGATTTAAACACATGCTGAGAGCAGAGGACTTCACTCACCCCACAGTCCCATGAAAATGGCAAAAAACACCGTCCCCACGTTGTCAAAGAGGTGCGATTGCTGAAAGGTGAACGTGATTAGCAGAGAGTTAGTTGGTGGAAAACGGATCTCAGGCTATTTAGCGGCAACCAGTCTTGTAGCATCGGTAGTAAAGGACTCAGTGTTCACAAGTCACTCACCCACGAGGAGTTGCACGTCGTGTTGAGTTTCCAGAAGCTACACTTTTTGTCACAAAGTGGACACATGACAATATTTCCTCCAATTTCCGCGCTACATATTTCTTTACTGCCGGGGAACCAAAACAAACACAGACATTATCAGAAATCATATAATGGAACATGAAAGAAGGAACAAACCCCCGGGATCTGATGTTTTTGAAGAACCCACCTCCACTGGTTGTCGTCGTAAGTAAGGACCCCGTAAACGAAGCAAATGGTTCCAACAATTGCAGCGAACAACAACATCTCGGTGTAAAAACCCAGCCAGGCGAAGTAAATGCCGATCTTCTCTCCGTAATACTTCCTGTTGAAGACAAATACAGCAGATTCTTGTCAAATCCTGTCGCCGGGCTGACGTTGACACACGAGGACTCGGTTCTGGCGTCTCACTTGATGAGGTTGAGCGGCTGCTCCTTGAAGAACGACAGGAAGCCGGCCCAGTGGTTGTACAGATTGTATCTCTCACTTTCACAGTTGACGTCCTTCGATCTTGTCCAATATCTCGACTGCAGGGACACGAAACACACGGTTCACAACCACTCTCGCTGTGTTCAGTATTCAGACACGGCTGTTGCAGAGCAGAAATAAAAGGTCTCACGTCATGCAGAGGGAAGGCGGCGGTGTAGCTGCCGTTGTTCAGCAACCTCTTGATTCCCTTCTTGTCTCTGTCTCCACATTCTTCACTGATGTACGAGCAGCGGGACAAGATGTAATTGACCTGGGCGGGTGGGAAATAAAGGAGGTCTCTGGTAACGTACATTCAAACCTTCACAAGTTATGTGTGAACAAGCAAAGAGGCGGGTCCACGCTTACTATCCTGTTGCGAGTGGAGGGAGGGAAGAAGGTGTCTTTGTCTTTGATGAGGAAGAAGTCGGTCTTGGTCTTGTTGAAGGGGGCGGTGAAGTGGTCCGGCGAGGGGTGCATGATGTGCTCCGGCAGACGAAAAGGCGTGGACAACCAGTTCATGGGCATCTCGTTGTTTTCTTCGATGTCGTTGGCCATGAATGGAACCTTGATCTTCAGCACGTCGGCGTAGGTGGCCAACACTTCCCACGGGGCGTGGATCTTCACAAAGTAGGTATTCCCGTCATCCGAGTTCTGACGATGAAGACAGTTAGCTTGCACATAATCAACCTAGCAACCATATGTGTACTTTACTGTTTAAAGGGAGATCCGATAACGTTAACAGTTGTGTGTGAAGTTAGTAGCTTTTTTGGTGTGAAAGGGGCCTGTTTCACAAAGAAGATTCATCAAACTCTGAGTTTTCTGTTTCAGGAAAAGTGGTCGGCTGCTGCGGTGGAGGACAGTCGGCGCTGGAGATGACTGCAGAGCGAGTGAATGCGAAGACGGATTAAAACACTGAACGACCGTTTCGTGTGAATGACAAACGAGTGAAGTAAACTGTTTTCAATGTCACGTCCTGGTGGAAAAATGAAAAAAAAAACTAAGTTGAAGCGGCGGAGAATGAAGCAGGATAAAAACGTATTTCAGACGGGGAACTCAAACGTAGCAGGGTCGGTTCTGGTCGCATTAATGGATGGAATGAAAAATCCTTCAAGCTGGAAACATGAGTCCATCAGTCACCGAGAAACGCTAGAGGGGCATTTCTTTACTCCGTCTGAGCAGGAAACCAACTATTTCATGTTATCAACTTTTACTTGATGACTTTTTGGCTCCTGGAAAAAGAATAAAACTGGAATGCCATGGAATAAAATAAAAACGTTTTATTGTGAGTGAGCTGAAAAGGAAAAGAGAAGGGGGCGGGGCTTATGAGTCGGTCACTTTTCTCTCAGTTCTGACTCGTTCGCTTTCTTCAGTATTCACATTGTTATTAACAAAACGGACATCTGCAAGTAGATATCAGCTCGTAGAATTAAAGTAACTCGGGGTTTGTTAAAGTAAACCTGCTCTTGACCAGGTTTACTTCACAGAGTCAGTTACCGTGGTAACAGACTTCTGAAACCAGCTCAACTGAACCTCTTGCTCACGGTTAGGTAACCCCGCTCAGTTTCCCTGAGTTCAGGCTCAACATACTCAAGAGTTTCAACATAAACTGCTTTGTGAAACGGGTCCCTTGAGAGAGCATTTTGTTTCTATTTTTAAAAAATTGTAGTAATCTTACTAATTTGTCCTCCGTTTCCAGCTCCAGGCCCTCCTTCGCTAAATTGGCCTCATAAACTCTCCTCCTCTCCTTGAACAGAAAAAAATTAACACAAAAAAGGTGTTAAACAGAATATTAGAACGTAATAACAGATGAAAAGATGATTTAACCTGGAGACAAGTGACCACAATATGTAGATAATAACTGCTACAACACAAAGAGGAATGGGTTTCGTGGCTTGATGCAGATGTTTCAGAGGAAATCATTCCAGTAGATATAATAAAAACTCTTAACAGGATTTGTAAAAGTTATTTGTGGGTGCAGAATAGTACGATAAAAGCATGCACACGGCACTTTATTAACAAGGCCTGTGTGTCACTGAAGGGAAGCTATGCAAAACAAAGACATAAATCTTTCTTGTTAGAGCTGAAATTTAGTGGCAATCTGGGTAATAGATGGGAAGCGGCCTCCTGATCGCTCTTCCTCACTGTGGAAATTATGATTCACTTCCTGAGGAACCAGGAGTTTCAGTGTTGACTTGCTGAGTCTATGAGCAAACTGTGAGTGGGCTGTGTCCTAAAGCCTGAGAGAGGTAACACCTGCGTGTAGCGGCCAACTGTCCGGTTTATAACTCTGAAACCCCTGCAGTGCTCAGCACTAATAAATACCCCGGACACATAAAGGTCAGGGAGAATTACTTCCTCGTTACCCATGAAACATTGGTCATGGATCCGTCTGTCTTCTTGGACGATACCCTGAGAAGACTTCTGATGCAAACTGAGAAGTTTGTCTAACTTTATCAGTAAATTGGAGATTGGGGGAAAAAAACATCAGCTTTTCCTTAGAGCTATATGTTTAGTTCTCCCGTACTCAGCAGTTTCCCTCCACATAACTGGAATGCTGAAAACATGGACCACAAGTTCAGACTTTTACAGACACGTGTGGCGGCTAGAGGTTCATCTCTCTTACCTGTTTTCTTTCACCATCTTTATCATCAACATAAGACAGGACAAAATCAATCCTGCGCCTTCCGTCACAGAAGAACACAGAGTCTTTGCTCTGTCTTTGTTTGTCAACCTATAACGAGACAGCAAAGACATGCAGGCTTAACAACACATACAGGCATGACATTAGTAGCTAGTCTTAGGATGTGTTCATCCCAGCACACAGTAGGAAATCCAAACAACAAGGCCTTCACATCAAGCTACACTCAGTTATTTGTCTAAAATAAAAACACTGATAAGTATATGTTCACTGCAAACACAGAGGGCATGCTAACCGAGGGCATCTCTGATGACTACAGTGATCGGATGTCTCCTTAATAGGATCAAGGGAACATGAGAAACCTTTGAAGGAAAGAAAAACCCAGAAACAAATTGAATGAAAGCGTTTCAAGCCTCCAGCGTGGTTGTCCTTATTAGTCTGCTTTTTATATTGAATGAGAGCACTAGCGGCAGAAATCCCAAGAATGTGCATCAGCTGATTCCAGCTACGACATAGCTGACAAAAAAAAGAGAAAAAGAAAAAGGACTGCACAGGAATGCTTAGAGAGAGGACACAGACGCGGCGCTAGCGTTCAGCACTGCTTCAGCTGCCCAGGAAACTAAAAATAACCAAGGACAATGTGCCTCCCCAAACCTCACTAGCGTAGTTACAGTACCTGCACATCAGTGCTATAATAACAATAATTCACATGGAACAACAGCAACAACAACCTATCAGCTCCTGACAGTTTGCTCTGTCCATCAGCTCCACGCAGAGGGGGAAGGGAGGAAAGGAAGTGCACTCTACCTCCATGGCCCACTCGCTGGATGGCTGAGATGTATCAGCAGAAAGGCCGGCTCTCCCACAGAGCAACAACCTCCTCTCCCCGGGGAGTGAAGTCCAGCGCTGAAAGCACTGCCTGTCTCACTCCCCCTTCCATTGATCTGTGCTCGAAGAGATCCAAACAGCCCACCCAGCTTCCTCAGACCAGCCCTCACTTGCTCAGTCATCCAGTAAAGAGAGTAGAAGAGGGGCAGGAGGGGGATACTTGGGGGGGTGGACTCCTGGAGATGACATCAGCACGGGGCAGCAAGGCTGCCGCCAGCCAGCTAATCTAATCAGAGCTCTGCTGTATCGTACAAAGAGTCCCTCAAACATGCCGTCTCACATTTCACATCATCTCTGAATCTGCTGTGAGAACAGCTTGGAGCTCGCAGCCCGTGTGCAGCGTGGTTATTGTTCAGGTCAACCCCTCTTTTATTCTCGGCTATTTGCACATCACGCATCTGCTGTTCTGGACATTACCAGGTAACAACAGCAGCCATATTTGGCGTTACATAAACACAACATTAATTGAGTTAGGCGTTATATAAATAAACATATTTTCTTGTTCTGCATTTAATTTCAATTCTTAGTATTTTATTTTGCGACGTTTCCGGTTATTTTCACTATTTTTAAATTTTCTTCTATTGAAATACGTTTTTTTGTTTTTGTTTTTGTATTTGCCTCATTTAGTATGCACTTATTTATCTTTAGTTGTACTTGGATTTATCTTTAATCTATCTGTTTTTGGTTGTTATTTGTTTTTTTTTTTGTTTTTTTCATTTTCGTTTTTTCATTCAGGAAAATTCATTTTCTTTTTTTCATTGTTTTCTGCTCATTATTATCTTTAGTTTTTATTTGTTTTAGTTTTTTTGTCTTGTTTTTCTTTTTAGTTGTTGTTCTTTGTACTTGTTATCTACTTTGTTTTATTCTGTTTAACTAACATTTTATATTGTACTGTAAAAGTTTTATAGAAATGTATATTTGTACTGTTGGACCCCAGGAAGAATAGTGGCTGCTGAGGCAGCAACTAATGGGGATCTGAAATAAAGAAATAAATAAACATTAGAAGACGTCGTCCCTCTGAGACAAATCGATTGATCTGTGAGAGCGTTCTGAATCTCCCTCAGGTGAGGATGTTGGTGTAATTCACGTGAAACAGCTCTTAAGTCTTAAGTTTTAAGTAAAAAGTAAAAAGTAAAAAAACACCAGCTTTGATATGAATATCTGCTGTTTGGTTGTGCGGCGGTCATCGCACGGTGAGGAGGTCAACGCGCAGGGAAAGGACCACATAAAGAAAGCTGCTGCAGGAAGTCTGATAAAAGATAATCACAGAAAACAATAACACATCATGTGACTCAGTGTGTCATGGTAGTCCACTAACAGGAAGGGAGAGAGGTTAGGGCTAAATCAGCTTTGCTTTTCCCCTTTCCTGTCCAGTCATACTATTATCATTATCTATTATTAATACCTGTTCAACATAACTTGTGCATAATAATCATTCTGGCTGACTGGTTCACTCGTTGAAACGAATGAAAAGGTCCATCCAACGGATGACCGCAGGTACAATGAAACATGCATGTAAAAAGGAAAAGTTACACAAATGAACAACAAATGTGCAGAGTTCAGTAAAAGCAACCGTTTTCTAGCCGGATGGCTGCAAACAGATGTCCGTGCTCCGGCTGCGGCGCTGAGTAAAAGCAGCCAACGTGTACGGTGTGTCCACGGTCTCAACATTTGTACGGTTTTCTAATCCCACAAGGGGCATACGTTGTAACCACTACTCTGCTTTACCTCCCAGACCACAGCGCACCATGTGCTCCATGGCAGGGTGGATGCTGTCTTTAACTGGAACACTGCTGCACTAACTCTCTAATTTCCCATAATTACAGATGGGATTTATGGAATCAGCGCATCTCCTTGGGTTGGTTTCGACTCAGTGGAGCTGGAAATGGCAACCACCGATTTCTTTACATTTACTAAACCACCCCTAACTACCGGGCGTTTCAACGCGTGTCTGGCTTTCATCTTAATTAAGGAGGGTAAATGTAAAACATAGTGTAGCCTGGGCACTTGCTGAGAACAGATGTAAAAGCACTGGTCAACTATTGGATTTTCAAAATAAAGTCGTTTCTAAACAGAAGCTCATCTCAAGTGAAAAGAACATCTCGTGTTAAGCTTCAACTTTCACTTTAATTCACCCTTATTTCAGCATCAGTCATGATGCCTTTAAACCATGTTACCTGGGCAACTGTTGCCCTATTTAATGTTTTAATGCTTTAAAGGATCAGGTGCTTTTCTGCAGAGATAGCACTCTGCAAAAGCCTTAAACACACTTAGTCCTGTTGTTTAGACAGTCTTAATAACCACCCGTGTTTACATTGTGGTCTCTTCATTCCCGCACAAGCAGACGTGTCAGTGATAATATTAGAGGCTGGCCAGTTAATCACTTGGGCTTCTTTACAAATCAGCATCAGCAATAGACAAACCTGGATCCATTATCCCTTCAGATAATATCACCACACAATGTTAGGAACAAAGTGAGTCTAAAACCAAAAGCCAATATTTGAATTTCATTCTATTTGCATTTAGGAGAGCTATTTTTTTTCTCTTTTTTTAAACATATTTTCTGTTTTTACTTTAAAGAATCTGTAAAATAAATATGGATGTTAAAAAAACAACCTAATCAAACAAGAAGTGAAGATGTGCCTTAGATTTTTGCTAAGCACTATACACCAGCTGCATTTCCCTTTCAAGCGAGCATACCTACACAAAATATGTTAAATATGGTTCATAATGTAGATGAATAAAATAAGAGCTATAATAATAGATAATTCAAAGTTAAGAAGAAGATCAGTAACAACACGAGAAGAAGAACCTGATAAAAAAATAACTGACTGAATGAAGTGATCTGGAAAGGAGTCAAACTACTCCAAAAACCATCAGGATGGAAAGTGCACGGTCAAAAAAAAAAAAGAAAGTACCCTTTTCATTAAAATTGGTTACAGACTGTTTACACAGATCCAAAAATAGTGGGAGTAAGGAGAAGAAGCCTGCATCGCAGTTTAAGTTTAGGTACAGAAGGTTTTGGTCCTGTCATCATGAGTACCGGGAAGGCCCTAGATTACCCTGTAGTCATCGTACGCTTAAATTACATATAGACATAAATGCATAAACACGCACAAATGCAGCTGACAATACAGCGTAGAGCGCATGTAAAAAATTAAAAAAAGTGCTCCTTCTAAATATGCTGCACCACCCCCAGGTTGGTGCTTTCTCCTGTGAAGCAAACCATCATCGCAGGTGAGAAAAAAGCAGGTTAAAAAGCCTTTCCCAGTTTTAATGAACCCTCATGGTACATCAGTGCATATTTCCATTACTCTCTACAGAAACAAACATGCTTCCTGAAAGCAATGCAAGCCCTCTCCACCAAGAAAAGCGTATTGATTTCCCTCAAGTCAGAGCTGTATTCTCCGAATGTTTAATGCCAGCAGCGAAACTCCACACTGAGCAGGCTCTCCTCAAGGAGGCGGTGAGGGCGGGAAGGCAAGCAGGCATATGCAAAAGGCTGCATCACATCACAAGCCTGTTTTACCATGCCATACCCTGGAACGATACTTCAGGAATAGTGCCCGCTTTCTCCAAAACTGTGGAGGAACCGAGTGTACAGTGAGAGAAAGCCCGACAACACGACAAATTCATCAGCATGCCGCTAAAATCGTAGCAGCAACCTTACCAAGTGGATCAATATGTCAAAAGCATCACGTTTGCAATATTTTAACACATCCTTACAGATTATGTCCATTAACACGTCATAGCACACAGACGAGACCACAGTTAGGTCAGTTAGGTGTCTGAACTCGGAGCTGAGAAGAGAGGCTGCAAAAACACACCCTGACACAGCAGCATGCACGTGCACCCCTGATCGGTGCCTTACCCCCGTCAAAGCACTGATCTGCTCGGAGGTTTGAGACTCGTACTGTGGAGTGTCACTGCGGGTGGACGAGGCCAGGGAGGCCAGGCTGCTGCTGAGAGACTCGCAGGTCTCTGGGCATACTTCGGGTGTTCGGGGACACTTTAAAAACACGATGAAAGGGGGAGAATATAGGACGTTTAGGGTTTCGGCCGGCTATTTTGAGATATTTCAAACCCGAGACTACTACGTGTTGCTCCTTCAAATTCTGCAAAAAATAGAAAAGGAAGGAAATCTACTTAAATCTCTTTCTTACTGAGTTACACAATCACCTCCTTCAACTATGTTTCCAGGACGTGAAGATAGGAATCTCTCCATCACGTATCCACTGTCTAAAAGGTGGAATTATGTTTTTTTTGTATATTTAAATAGACAGCATTAAACCAAATTCAAATAAAGTATATGCAAACACGCCCCAATGCAGACATCGAGAGGAGATAAATGTTTCTAGTTCTGAAAAGCTGCTGTTAAAAGAAAGTTCCCTTTTTAGAAATGAGCACATTAGGTGAAGAGTGAAGGATGGCATGCAGCTGGTTTACCGTTGGCTGTCCATCCTGGAAAGATCCTGCGCTGGATGAGGCGTTGTGGTGATACCCATTAACGTCATCTGCAAGACAGCAAGACACAGACCACAATGTTACAACCAGAAGCAACAGTTTTAGGGACGCGTCTCCAACTAACGAAGAAAAGATAAATAGTTTGTGGCGGTAAGGTTTTGGGCCTGTGAACAGCTGCCGGAGGTTAGCAGGGAGCCCTGACAGGCAGCAGTGTTGTGCACTATATTTGTACCAGCATGTTGCGGCTGCAGCGCCTCGAGGCACACAGAGCGCTTCACCACGATCACTCTGAAAGATTATACACGGCCATGTTGCTGCGATTCACCCACCACAGCAGTGGCTGCAGGAAACGAGGAAACGTGCGTCCTTAAAGTGGCTGGTGTGATGAAACTAAAACGCAGTTTTGCTCTCACTCCCTTCCCTTTGCCTGTCAAATGCAGTGCTAACTTTCCAGAGTACTTCTGACCAAAGATTTCCATAAACACACGAGGAAGCAGATGGAAAGGCAGGACAAACGGCCAGCTCTGTAGGCCCCACTGTTGCTAAAAAAAATAAAGCAAAAAGGTTACAGCTTCTTTGTCCGTGTTTTAAAATAAAATTGGAGCCGTCCTAATTGATGGTCTGTCTCAGTTTATTTTTAGTCTGGACTGTACAGAGCCAATGTCTACACAACGCCCTAAAACAAGCATTCAGAACTTTCGTCTGCATCATCCCACAGGAATCTAAAGTATTACTTAAAGGTTTAACGCTAAAACATGTAGCATTTACGATAAAACCCTTTTACATGAGATGCAACTTTTATTCTTTTGTGCAGAAGGACTTTCGTTTGTGCGAGATTGTCTACATTTTAGCAAATATATTAAAAAGACAACCACTTCATATTCATGTGAGCTCCTTCCCAAACTGGATCCCCTTGGTAGGTCAGCAATAATCGAAGTACCAGTCATTAGTTAGTTAGAATAGTTACAAAAAAGCGATTTATTCACAATATTTTTGTGGTTTCAGGAAATACAGAAGCTGTAAGTAATAACGTGCATCACATGTGGTTTGTGCTACCTGGAATTCCCATGTTCTGACTCTGAAGTCAGAAAAATGCCCCCCTTCCCAGCTTTTTTATGAAGGAACATGAGGGCGTGCAGTAAAGACGTGTACAGGGCCGCGGGGCCGCAGCTGTTCACGTCCACAAGGAGGTCCAGCCCTTGTGGACAACCCTCCACCACCAGAACTGCAGGGCGTTATTTACTTCACACAAGAACATTCAATCTGCCTGCTTTAACAACAACTCCCAGTCTCAACGGATTATGAACCAGAGATGGTAAAAACTTTGACACAGTTTTCCCAGAGAGCTTCTCGAGCAGCTGGCTGCAAGTCAACCAGTCAGCTCCGGCATGAGGGAGTCTTCCCACCAAGTGGCCTCCACAGTCGAGGCTTTGTTCCCGGATGAGCAGCTGATCACAGTGGAAATATCGCCACGCTGCCTCCCCAACCCCTAATCCACACCAATCCCCAAAGACTCAGGACAGCAACTGTCGAGTGAATCTGTTATAAACATAAACACGCTAACAGAATCAGAATCATGTTTATTTGGCCAAGTCAGGTCAAACAAGACAGGGAATTTGACTTGGTTATTTTAGCTCACTGTACAGTAAATAGACAAATGACAGTTATTCTGCATCTCGACAATGATAAAGCAAGTCAGGCTAAACAAAGAAGTCAGTGTGTGGTTGCAAAAGTTAACCCGTGAACATCTTATACTGTAATTTCAACTGTGTTAAAGAGACTTTAACTAAGTCACAGTTTCCGGCTCCAGCCAGCCAGAACACCAGGCTGATTCACCCCGGCCAGGGTTGCTGGAGCCCCGGGAGTGATTCACCTCTCACCCCCACACACTCCTGGGCCATAAAAGCCCCCATACAGGGGGGGGGGGGACTCTGAGGTCAGCCTGGCTGCCTGGAAATCACTGTTTGAGAGTGTGTAGTAGGCCTAAGGGAAATAAAACGGGTGGAGACGTTTTCAAATGGTGATTCTAGCCAAAATAAATAATATAATTTATCCCAATGATGAAAACTATACGCCTTATTCTCACTTTAAATGTCATACAGCTTGAAGGAATAGGGTTTTGAGTCTGTTTAGTCTGATACAGATTCCCACACACGATTCCCATGTTTTTTGGGGGGTCATTTTGACCCTAATCCGCGGACGGGGAGATGAGTGGTCCCGGTACTCACCGCTTAAGGAGTCGGTGGGACTCATCTCGATCAGGCTGTCCTCCCCCACTCTCCCCGGTAGTCGGTGCATGCTGGGACCTCCGTGGTGGCCCTGGTCCGCTCGAGATTACCCCTCTCCCACCCGGGGGTCTTCAGCGCCGCAGCTGCAGGTCCTCACCGCTCAGCCTCGCTCCAGCGGACGTCGCTGAGTCACCGGCTCCTCCGCTCCGCCCTGACCGCTCAGCGCCGCCGCTGCTCGGCCCACGGGGAGGTCTGCGAGGGGAGTGTCTCCGCTCCGCGGGCCAATGGAGGGACGCTCTCGCGTGGACAGACGCCACCTAAAATCTCGGTATTTAACTAAAGTAAGCCCAGCAAAGGGATAAAAGTAGGTTTCTTTTTTTTTTTTCTACCAAGGTGCACATGAACTTTTAATGTGGTTTATTTATTTTATTTTCATGACTACTAACAACGGGCATTAACCGTAAAATAAAGATGAAATAAAATGAAGAAATACATTAAGAGAAAACAACGGAAGGGAAAAACTAATTTTAAATCACAGAAATGAAAAGACGCCAGGGAGCTGGTGTCGTTGTTGCTATGACGACAAGGCAGCTACAAGGCAGCTTAGTTTGGATTCAAACTAAGTCAGAAACGTGATTTTTAGTGTGTTAACTTTTTATCCACTATACATTTAATTACATTATAGGAACTACATTATAGTGTGTCTAAATATACAAATATATACATATATATATATCATTTATATATATTTATAATATAACATTTTATTTCTAATTCTATTTTATAATTATATATTTTTATATTATTTATATATATATATATATATATATATATATATATATATATATATATATATATATATATATATATATTTTTTTTTTTTTTTTTTTTTTTTTTTTTAATATTATTTTTCAACAGGGCAGCACGGTGGCTTAGTGGTTAGCACTGTTGCCTCACAGCGAGAAGGTCCCCGGTTCGACTCCCAGACCCGGCAGGGGTCTTTCTGTGTGGAGTTCGCATGTTCTCACCGTGCTTGCGTGGGTTCTCTCCGGCTTCCTCCCACAGTCCACAAACATGCATACTAGGTTAATTGATGATTCTAAATTGCCCGTAGGTGAGAGTGTGAGTGTGTCTGGTTGTCTGTCTCTATATGTGGGCCTGCAATGGACTGACGTCCTGTCTCGCCTGAATATGAGCTAGGATAGGCTCCAGCAGACCCCGTGACCCTGCAAAGGATAAAAGCGGGGATGGATGGATGGATGGATGGATGGATGGATGGTTGAATATTTTTCAACAAATACAAGGGGGGAAATTTGAGAGAAAACTGGAGTCCTGTGGAGGCATGATTTCCTCTCAAAACTATTCACACATGATGAGAAGTGTACAAGTCACCAGTTCTCTTTTTAGCTGAAGGTCTACTACTAGTCAGGGAAAATTTCAACCGACAAAGGGTGATTCCCGTGATGACGTCATCTACTCAGACATGTTTAAGTTCTTCTGATGGCAGCTTTTTAACACAGGTGTGGTTAGTTTTCTCCTTGCCAGATATAGTACACTATACTATACTATACCATACTATACTATACTATACTATACTATACTATACTATACTATACTATACTACTATATGTTGGGGTCAGCCCGGAGTTCTAATAATTCAGAGATCCTTGGCATTACATCAACAAATATAATCAAGTGTGCTGCTAATTATTCCCATGCCTGCATTTTAGACTGTATTACTGTTTGTTTGTTTGTTTGTCTGCTGCATAGTTTGTTAACTTATCACACGTCTTCCCACCATGTTAAGCACTTTGCTATTTTTAAGAGAGCAAGACGAATGATATTCATTCATCATTATTGCTGTTGTGGTAATGACGGCGACACCCCTCTTCCCACAGATCTGTTTATGACGCGATGTCTTAGCAATACTTCCCTTCATGTCATCTTTTGACACCATGACAAACAGCGGTTGCCATGGCGCCACTTGGTTTCACAGTTATTGTGAAACTGAGCCCTGTGACACTGGAGTCACTGCAAAAGTTATGAATATTGCTATTTTTCTGAGAGGCCAAGATAAAGATAAAGAGTTTATTAAAGACAACATCCAACATGGGACTGACAGGCCGACCTCAGAGATTGCCTGCATTCATAAGTACTGAAGTGACGTCTTCAGTCCAGTCAGAGCGGGTTTTGGTTGTTGCTTATATGTCTTATGTGTTGCTATAAGTTGTTTATAAGTGGGAAGTGAAACTAAAGAAAAGAAAAGTGTAATCATTTTACATCCACATCACATACCAGCAGGTATACATGAAGACAACAAGGCTGCAAGTCATTTGTTGCTTTGATTGATCTATTTATTAAATTTACCTTTATAGTTCTCTTGCCTGCTTAATTGTTCACATAGGATTGTGCCCCAACACCACAAACAACTCCACATTCCTCTGAATAGGAAGATTAGGAACATCTGGTATCTTTAAAAGGTGATGATGCCCCATTTTTATGCCCTCGGATATCATTGTTATATATTAACATTTATTCACTTCATGAAAAAACTTTTGACTCTGAATTCATTGCTAAAGAAACTTTTCCTGGACGGGGATCTTGGACCGTCATTAATCTTTCAGGAGCAGGAAGCTTGCCTCAGCTTTTATTTAGATTGAGGCAGAATCATGTTTGCCATTTCTTTCCGCGCATTCACACGGTGGAGTGTCTGTTCCTGCAACAGGGAGTTCAGGAAGGGTCTCATTCAGCTCATCGCCGCTCCTCCCAGCCACTGCTCCACTCTGTACTTCCACTATGGTCACATTTATCAGCAACAGCCCCCACTTGGTCCCTTCAAGTGGTTCACACAGTCCCGCGTGGGTGTAATTATGTTATCCTTCTCTGAGGGGTGTGGCCATGTACAGAAATACAGCTGCTTATTAACCCACCACATCACTTTTTCTCCAGTCTCATATCACCTCTCCTTGCTGGGATGTGGCTCTTCCTGGGTGAGCACTGCCTTCAAAGCCTGCCAAGACTAACAGTACCGTCCCCTGTAATAACACGGCGTGCAGGACCACCCGTTCACATTACTATTTTCTTCATTTTCTATTTTTAGTCCAAAAGGAGTAAATAAAGAATAACATGAGATTCAGAAAAAAAATGCAAGATTATATAACAAAATATGTAAAACATCTAAAACCTTTAAAACATAATTTTGCTCCACTCGTTTGAATTGAAGCAGCAGTTTGTTGGATTCTTGAATCAGGAATTTACATGTAAGATATTCTCAAAAGCACACAAAAAAACTCAGAGAGCTTCAGAAACATCCTCTCTTTATTTTATTTATGCACACAGCAACATAGAGAGAGTTAACCGCTCTTAGAGGGCAGGTTTACTGGTAGTTCCTAGAAGATCCAAATGTACATTTGGATTGAATTGAATTGAATCGAATTGAATTGAATTGAATTGAATTGAATTGAATTGAATTGAATTGAATTGAATTGAATTGAATTGAATTGAATTGCTTCATTATACATTGTTTAACAAAAGTGTAGAGCTTCTCTTGTGTTCAGTGAAAAACAATTAAAGTAAAAAACAACAAGTAGATAGATCTGTAGATATGCAAAATAATAATATAAGAATAAAAAGTATAAAATCTTTAAAAATGTATGGTAACTGTACATCTTGTATCTTGTATTTGTTCATGATGTTGATGCTTTTGGAAAGAAACTTAACTCCATCTGTCTGTTCTTGCTTTTAAGTTCTTGTATCGCCTGACAGACGGCAGCAGCTCAAACAGCTGAGAACTGGGAGTGAGTCGTCCCTGGTGATGTTGCGAGCTCTGCTGACACACCAGGGGGAGTAAACGTCCATCAGGGGGGAGAGAGGACAGCCAACCATCCTCTGTATTGCTTTGACTGTCCTCTGAAACCTCACTCTGTCTGCTTCCGTGCAGCTCCACCAGGTGGAGACTCAGTCCGTCAGCAGGATGGACGAGCGCTAGAGGGCCAGCAGCAGCTTCCTGTCCAGATTGTTCCCCCTGAGGACTCTCAGGAAGTGTAGTGTTATTTGGAGGATGGGTCTTCTGTTATCAGGAACCGTCACTATGGAACCAACTTCCAGTTTGGGTTTAGGAGGCTGACACCGCCTCCACTTCTAAGAGCAAACTTCAAACGTTTGTGTTCAGTAAAGCCTCTAGTTAGTGTAACTCTAGTGTGTTTAGGGCCAGTAGTCATAGCTGCAGCTGCAGGACCAGACTAGAGCAGCTGGTCTGAAACAGAGCTTCACCTAGATATGCTGCTATAGAGCTACGCTGCAGGGAACACCAACATGATCCACCCCTCCTTCTCTCTTTTTCTTCTCTTTCCTTTCTCAGTTATTAATTAGAAGTATTTCATAACCATTATTGTCCTCCAATGTTCTTGTAGTTTGTTGTGCTCCTTTCTCCTTTTCTCTTTTGTGCATGTTTACAGACCAGAGCTTCAGGAGCTGCGTGCTAACCTGCAGCCCCCCCGCTCTGATCATTCCACTTGCTTCTATCTGTCTGTATGGATGTCTGGTAGATGCTTGCTGACTTCCTGACCTGCAGTCCCCCCTCTGACCACTAGGACCTGGATCCTGACCTGCAGTCCCCCCTCTGATCACTAGGACCAGGTTCCTGACCTGTAGCCCCCCCTCTGACCACTAGGACCTGGATCCTGACCTGCAGTCCCCCCTCTGACCACTAGGACCTGGATCCTGACCTGCAGCCCCCCCTCTGACCACTAGGACCTGGATCCTGACCTGCAGTCCCCCCTCTGACCACTAAGACCAGGTTCCTGACCTGCAGTCCCCCCTCTGACCACTAGGACCTGGTTCCTGACCTGCAGTCCCCCCTCTGACCACTAGGACCTGGTTCCTGACCTGCAGTCCCCCCTCTGACCACTAGGACCTGGGTCCTGACCTGCAGTCCCCCCTCTGACCACCTCAGTGTCTTCTGTTTACATCTGTTTATATTGTCATCCCTGTAGTGGACCAGCTAACCATTGTGTCTTTATCTCTGTATCCCAGAGACAACTTGTGTTGTAATAGATGCTTTATACATAAAATGTAATTGAATTAAAAAGATATGACTTCCTTATTAAATTACAGGTATGTACAGCAAAAAGAACCAGTACAAATAGTGTGCAAAATAAAGGTATTTCATTAGTTTTTCCTCACTTAACTGTTCGTATGAAAAATGATTTTTTTAAACAGCAAATCTCTTGCTCGTTTTTTAAGAACATAAATAAACTGTACTTTTGCTTACCGGTACATTACACATGTCTTGTGAACGGACAAATATGCAGAAGTAAAACCGCTGAGGCAGATTGCTTGAATGATTTAGTCTTCCATATCTGATAAAATCTCTCATCCTCGGATGTATTTTTTGGTAAGTTTACTTTTTAAGTATTTTGTCAAACTAAAAAGCGTACATTATAGTGTACAGCTTCTTACATATCTGTGGTATTGACTACTTTATTGTCTCCATTTAGTGTAGCTTTATTTGTACCCAGTCTTTTCTAAGTTAATGGTCTTATTGAGGATCTTTTTCTTTTAAGGCCCCGAGAAGCGTTCAGAGTGTAAATCAGGATATTTACTCAGGTACTCAAATACAGTTTCAGGTATGTGTGCTTTACATTTTTATTAGACATCAAACAGTTTCTATCATTTGGCGTTACATTTCTGAATTTAGCAGATCAGAACCTTTCCTCAACCACTGTTAATATAATATATCCTAACAAATGTTAGTCACTGACAGGACTGTGTAGGAGGACTGAGGAACAGCCAAGTCAGTGGGCTCGAGGTGTGTTTGCTGCCATCTAGCGGCCAACGAGACAGATGCGTCTTTCTTGCATCTCTGAGGAGGAGGAAACAAAAATTATGCCATTCCATTCCCTTGCACCTGACGAATCAAATCCATTGTCTCTTTTGTTATGTGGCTGTTGTAGTATGAAGTAGGAGCTGATTTCCTAGTTTTGCACTGGAGCTACTGTAGGAAGAACAGCGTCGAGGCTGAACAGGTACATGCAGTAACACCAGCAACAGGTGAAGTCGCCTCTTGCATACCTTTGCTCGGAAAAAACAACCACAGCAATTCCTTCTAGAGGTAATCCGGAAGTTGTCTCAGACAGAGCCTTCATGTGATTTTGTGTGGAGGTTTTCGGGGGTCTCAGTGAGGCTGCGGGACCAGCGGCGGCTCAAGCGTTTTGGACATCTGGGAAGTCGCTGCTGCATTCCTCACCATGCCCTTCCACAAGAGACAGGTGGGTGATAATGCTCATCACAATGATCTTATTCTCGATACAAAACGTAGCTGCTCTCAAGACAACTGCCACTCTAAAACCATTTGTTACAGCGTGTGTTATCGGACGCCTGCTGTTGAACATGACCGCCAGTCCTGTATTTGTTAAGACAGCTCCAATAAATCCCAGAGCCGTGAGAGCCTTGCAGATAACAGACCCTGGGGGGATTTATGCAACTCAAGCCCCGGCGGGATTTCATTCATATGACTTTGTTTTGAATGGGGCATACATGTGTCCTCAGGTATCAGTGTTAGGACTGCAATTTCAGGAGAAGAAGCCACACCTTTTCTGTTTTTAACTCAACACCACATACAGCACACTGATGACGAGAGCACTTAAGATACCATGCTGCTCAGCCAGGTTGAGAAAGCCCCATGCATGCCATGCCAGTCCTGCAGCAGTGACTCAGTCTCATTACAGGTCTCTCAGCACAGTGACATTCCTTGGCACACCTTCCGCGTCATAGTTGGACAGGATTCTTTTGCAGATGATGACCTTTACACGTATTTTTACAAGATTATTATCACATGTCGTCACACTCATGAAACGTGATTATATCATTAAGTAAAATCATTATTGTTCGTTCATCATCACGCCATTAAAAATGTCATGAATCATTGCTCGGGGGTCATGTTCTGGCCTAGAGACAACTTCTGTTGTAATAGACGCTATATAAATAAAATAAAATTGAATTGAATTGGATTTGTAATGTTACATAGTTGAGACTGTGTGAAGGTGACATTTCTTTTATTATCTTGTGTTAAAGCCAAGTATCGAACTGCTGGAATTAATGGGAGTGGTGAAAGAGAATGGCAGCGAGCAGATTTCACTTCCTCCTGTGGTAAGACAGTTTATGAATCCACCCAAAAAAAAAAAAACAACAAATAAACACCCTGACCCCTCCTGGCCTCTGATTAAGCGTGAACCATGAAGGCCATATGTTGACTGGTGTACTTTTATGTATTTCTTGTCACTCAGATCACGCCACTGTCGTATGACTACGTCCTGGTCGCCAAAACAGTTGATGACCACGAGAGAGAGGTGTTCAAGAAACGAAAGGAATACATAGATGAGCTGAAGAAGAAAAACTTCAAAGTGACGGTTGGTGTTCAGTAAAAGCAAATGAATGCATTTGTTAGATTGTGTTGGAAACAGATCAGTCGCTCACCTTGAAGTGATTCACCCGTCTCAGAAAATTACAGATGATGATCTCGTTTTTTATGGGATTCAAGCGCCTAAAGAAATATTTGAGAAGTACAGGTACCTGCTCAAGGTGTCTGATGCCTGCAACTGGAGTTCAGACCAGAACATTGTGGCTCTCAGTACAAGGTAAGTCAAGTATCATTGGCTATTTATAGCTCTGTAAACAATCTATGATGCTATCTAAGGCATGCATCGTATTTATATGCACGCACAGATTCCAAGAAAACCTGTCTCTGAGGTGATTTATGTTTGGAGCATATTTGAAGAGTCCATGTACAACATTTACAATCAATTAAATCTTAGTGGACTCCATTGTTGTATGTTATACTCTCCTGAAAAATGAACTTACCTCTCACTCTTGCAACACAGGTTTTCAAGGAGACACTCAATTATTGACATTCTTTTTAAATATTGACTGCTGCAATATGATACAAGTGATACCTCTCCTTGTTGCAGAATCAGAATTGTCCACTTCATCCTCAATCACACCCATATCCGTTCAGGAGGTGAGATAAAACTGCTTATAACACAGATCCAACTCATTTAATTGGCCTCTTCATGCCTTGAGTTATTTATTTCCCCTCTTCACTTCTCAGAGTGTCTGCGGGATCTCCTGAAGGCGAAAGTGTTTGAAGCCAGGTTCTGTTTACACGAGGTAAAATTCCTATACGTGTCCTTTTTCTTCCCACCTCAAGTGTAGATCTGACAGTTAGTCTGACTTAGACTGAATTTGTTCACTTGTGCTGTAAAGTGTCCTGAGATTACTTTTGACATGAGTTGTTGCTCTACTAATGAACTGAACTGAGTAAAAGCCGATTAATAATAATAATAACAACTGATAAATAAAAGCCAGTCAAGGACTAACAGTGTATGTATGCCCAAAAGAAGGTATTTTTATTTATTTACTTACTTCTTTAAGTAATTTATGCTGCGACACTGAGGCTTCATTAAGTATTAGTCAATCCAATTAAATATTTTTTAAAAGTGTGTACAGTTCTTGTTTTAGACTTCAATTATCATGGAAGTGCATGCATATTGGAGTCTTATTTCCAGTGCTGTATTTAGGCATGGATGGATGCAAATCTTCTTTTTAATCTGATTTAATTTGCATGTAAAATCAAATTATATGAGAGTGATCGACAGCTAAGAAGAAGTGTAATTTTACCAGCTGAGCAGCTGCAACACTCATCTGTGAAATTGAGAAAAAGGAAATCTGTTTTATCTGCTGTCGCAACTCTGGAATCACGAATGTGAAATAAATGTATTAAAACCAGCTCAGAAGTGAATCCCTCCAAAGGACAAAAAGAAATTGCCGGATTACCGTTGAGAAATCAAAATGTTCATGATTTCACACGAGGAAAGCACCAGCTGTTCAGGAGCTCTCTTTGCATAAGATCAACTCCTGCGTGTGGAGCGCTACGTGGAGATGTTAAGGATGTAGCATGTTGCTTTATTTCCTAAAAAACTAACACATGAACTAACTGTCATCTGGTGTCAGAAAGTCAGACTGAGATCTTGACATTCGTTCTCGTCTCCCAACACCAACTTAACAACCACACTGGTCCTCAACAGAGAGACATGGCTGCTGCTAGCTATGAAAATATAAAAGAAACAAAATCAGAATCCAAAGTAGGGGGACGTTTTTCATTCCTATTTCACCACGCTTGTATGCATCTCATGAATAATGCACAAGGCCCATATTAGTTACATATTGGGTACATATTGCTAATGCATCCGGTCCCTGGGCTAAGTAGGGAGCCTGAACGGTTGATGTCCTAGCACCAAAGTCTGCCGTCAGCTTCATGTCGAGGAAGTTTCATGACTTAAGACAGATAACTGTAGACACGACTGAAAGTACTCCTCGTCTTAGGTGGTCGGTGGTTTCTGCTGTTCGATGTTGGATAATCACACAAACCACAGAGAACACAGTGGCGCTCTGATGCTGATACACAAAGTGCTTTCCATTTCTTAAATGGCTTTATAAAACAAAGGGAAACTTGGCAGTGACTTTCCAAGCAGTGGATAATTGCCAAAAAATAAATAGAAATTCTCATAGTGGCACAACGGAAAGCCCTTTAAGGCCGTGGGTCATCCAGAGCCGGGAGTAACTGTGTGTGAGTCCCCTGTAGGAACACATGTAGGTTTATTTAGGTGTTTTTTAAATGTTTAATTGATTTGCAGATATGAATCTTTGATACTCATAACTGTTCTCAGGAAAAGCATACGCTGGAGTAAACATGCAGCACAGAACTCTTCCTCATGCAGATGATTTTGTGTGCCTCTGTTTTCAGAAAAAGAAACAGAGAGAGCTGAAGGAGAGCTGGGCGCGATGGACAGCCTGTCTCCAAGGGCAACCCATAACTGATGTCAGGTTTGGACAGCAACACAGCAGCTATTCATTATCCTGCTTTTTAATACAGCTGCAGAGATGGCAGCGTTGTATAGTATATAGTAAAGTATATGCAGTTTGTGATGCAGGTTATGGGTGTAAAGAGAAAAAGTGTAAAGAGCAATCATTGGTTTTACACATTTCAAAAAGTAAATGGAGACCATTAAGGTTGAAAATCAACAGTCAAGACAGAATTTCAGCTTTTACTGAGCTTTTCATCAGATCGTTATGACAGCAGATGAACTTTAGACTGCAGGAACCTTTCCTCGTGGTTTACTGGGTCCTGTCCTCAAGCTCATGCATTTGAACCAGGGGCTACAAGTACAAGGAAAATATTTTATGCCACCACCTGCGTGAGGATGTGGGTGTGCTACTACATTCCCAGTGAGGCTGACATAGCCAAGCATTTCTGATTCATGCCAACCTCCCACTATCTTATTTCTGCCTTTCCAACTCTGTTATCTCTGGTCTAATGCAGCTTGTAAGATATGCAAAGTACAAGTAGCCCTGCAGGAATAGGTGTTACCATTTCTCAACACTGAAAACTAAACTTGCTTTAAAGAGTGAACTGGAGAGTGTGTGCAGCAGCGAGTAAGTGTGGGGAGAGGCAGAGCAGAAGGTTGATTGTTTCAAAGATTTTATGAAGATGCGCATCAGAATAGCCATGTTGGAAGGTGCCACATTGCTGATTTTTTGCACGTTGTTTATCTCTTTCAACTGTAGCTTTGCAGACAGATTTCTTGACTGGTTTCCCTTTATCTTCCCTGCACTTTGGACCGCAGGAGAAAAACTAGTTAGCTGTGGCCTGATGAAGTTATTTTAGATCCCTTAAGCTAAAGGTCCTGGGTACTTTAGCCCAAAGTACAGTTTAAAAGAGGCAACGCTCCACAGCATCAGCTCTAAGCTAAATACTAACGTCAGCATGTTGACACACCAATGCTGGTGACATCCTGAGGCTTATCAGATGCAAGATTTAACAAGTTGCTGTTCTTTGTTCTTTAACACTGAACTAAGGAGCAGCGGGCTTTGTGAAGTGTGAAGGGATTTACAACTTCAGTGGAACTCATTCTCTCGGGAAGATGTTCATCAAGCTAAATAAAAATACGTTCCTCCTCACAAATGTATTCTGTTCAAGCTTTTTTTTGTTTTGTCACACTTACCTGTTTCAGATTATCAAAGAAATGTTCAAATGTTAATTTTATTTACTGAGTTGGGGGGGCTATCCAAACTAACCAGGCCAATGTGGAACAGTAATTACCCCCATCGGCCCACCCTGGTTATATCATGTGAACTGCAGTGAGTGTGATTATTCACAACAAGAGAAAACATGGAACAGCGGTGAACCTTCCCGGGACTGTTTAGCCTACTCATAATTATTCCAAGACTGCATCAACAACTCATCCAGGACGTCACAGGGGAACCCAGAACAAGATCTTAGGTACATAGTGCTCACTTGCCTCAGTTAAGGTCAGTGTTTATGATTTAGCAATAAAAAAGAGGCTGGACAAAAATCTATGGGAGAGGTGCACACCTCTGCTGACCTGAGAGAACACAAAGGCATATTTCACATCTGCCAAAAACACCCAGATGAGCCCCGTGATGTATTGGAAAAAAAAGGTCATTCTGGGGATTAAGGGGGCAAAGGGTAATTTCTTTGGTCGATTTTTTTCTGGGCGATGGTCTGGTGGTGGTAGGGTGGTGGTATGATGGAGCCATGAATTTAGCTCTCCATCAGAAGAGCATTTGTTTTATACAGCAGGATGATAGTCCAAACCCAAGAAGCAAGTCCATGACTGGTTTTTAAAAAAGAAGACGATAAAGAAGAGGGTTCTTGAGTGTCCTCGTCAAAATCTGGACTTAAATCTGCTTGAGATGCTGTGAACGTTCATCCTCGGAAACCTCCGGTCTGGCTGCATTTCAAACAATTCTGCAAATTTGCAAAGAAGAGTCGGCCAAAGTGTCTACACAGCGATATGAAAAACCCTTCGCTGGTTATTTCAAATACTTGATTGCAGTCGTTGCTGCCGAGGGGGGGGCACAACCAGTTATCAGGTTTAGGGGGCAGTAACTTTCTCACATAGGGCCACATTGGTTTGGATAGCTTTTCTTCTCTTAATACATCGTTGCCCATAAAGTTGGAATACTTTTTTTGACATTTCTCTTTTTGCATTTCATTTCATTAAAGGATGAAAAATGTTTTCCTCCAACTTTGTGGGCAACAGATTTTCCTTCAAGGACAGCACATTAAACAGTGTTACTTGTTTGTCCTTTTAAACCGTTTTTTATCTTGTGCATTTTATTTTATACTTGATTTATATATGCATATACTTCTAACCACAATAATTCCTACGTACCTACACTGTGTACATGTGTAGGTATATGTGTACAAACGGCACATACAGATCTTATCTTATCTTAAAACCTTGTCTCAATGATAAATGCATAACCTATAATGCAGGTTTTATCAAATGTATCCAAACTCATGTGTATGTCTATGTTCTCCTGTCAGGAACTACTTTGGGGAGAAGGTGGCATTGTACTTCCTGTGGCTGGGCTGGTACACTTTTCTCCTCATCCTGCCTGCTGTCATTGGGGTAATCGTCTTCCTCTACGGCCTCAACTTCTTCAGCACCTCACCGCTCATGTATGTTCCCAGGTTTCTGTCAGCGATTGTCTCACGATGAGTCACTTCCTCCTCATATAACAATTGACCTCATTGTCTTGCAGAAAAGAGGTTTGTGAATCAAACATAGTCATGTGTCCACTTTGTGACAAATCTTGCAAAGTGTGGGAACTCTCAGAAACCTGCACATATGCCAAGGTACATACAGATGTTCACCATGAAAAAAAAGTAACAGATGAGTGATACTTATCTGTTGGTGGTCATTGCTGTTTTATTTTCTTTGCACAGATAAGCCTGCTGTTCGACAATAATGGCACGGTGTTCTTTGCAATGTTCATGGCGATATGGGGTAAGCTTGTCAATCCTCACATCCACACGTAAAATAATGTGATTTATCAAAGTTATACTTCGCAGCAGTTTAAACACAATACTGTTCTGTATTTCCTGAACATTTCTGGCTATACTCTTATTTTCCTGAGATTTATCTTATTAAACTGCCAGTTTTTATAATAGCTGGGGCAAGCGCTGCCAAAGAAACGCCACATCACAGAGAAAACCTACTCCTCTTAGCTTGTCATGTTGCCACCAGCCCAGCCGTGGCCATCTGGCTAGGGGGTTGGCAGACACTGATCTATGTGAGCCTGCAACCCTGCTTCCAAAAAAACCTGGGAAAATGATAAATACCAAGACCAAGAGCTAAGATGCTGAAATATAAAAGCACATATATATGTATGTACATGTATTCGTATATATATATATATATATATATATATATATATATATATATATATATATATATATATATATATATATATATATATATATATATATATATATATATATATATATATATATATATATATATATATATATATCTCATGTCTTTACCGAGCACATACTGGCAAACAGAAGGGAACCCATGGAGTTGATCGCTGATCAAACTTCTTTTAGCTGCCATGACAAGTTTGAAGTTTAGACTTAGATAAAGATCAGATCACATTCAATCAGTACTGAAGAAATAAAAGGTTGGGTCTTTATATGCCCCATGCCTTGGTATTCACTTAAACATAGAGGGTCTAAAAGCAGAAAAGCCCCATAAGGCCACTTTGTAATTTTGTTTTCAAAACTGTGAAACGTGAACACTAAATACGTTTATGCCCACGCCGGAAATCCAGTTAGGTAATCAAAAAACAATAACTTCAGCTTTACGTGAAATCAGAAATGAAAGAATTGCACCTGACTTTTGTGTTTAAACACATATTTACAGTCCTTTGTTACATCTGGTGTCATGGATACGTGGAGCTCAGGATAATTACGTAGCAATTAAGGTTGATACTCTGATAAAAAGTATCCTGCAAAACCCAGCTGACGAGACGTGAACAAGGCTCATCTACACGAAGACTGCAGCTGCACATACGACCGTTAGACCGCTGCCCGGGAATGAACGGGCCTCCTGCTGGGAGGCGACTGGGCCAACCACCAAGGCATCCATGTTTAGCCAACGTTTAAAATACTTAAAACTGAACGGAGCACAAAATCATTGCAGAGAAGGCTTCATCTCTTCACGTAGAAACACTTCTCTTTGACAGCAACGCTGTTTCTGGAGTTTTGGAAGAGACATCGAGCCTCCTATGTGTGCGAGTGGAAGGTGTCTGACTGGTGTGAGGAGGAGGTATTATCACTGTAACACGTTGCATCCCGTTTTAGCAACTCTCTGACACAGTGTTTAAAATTCATTAAGAAATTCTGCTTCAACTGAATTACAGGAGGAACTGATCTTGGAAATCATCAACGATGCCGAGTGTGAGCCAAAAAAGTTCAAGCACTCCTATCTGCACACCACCCTGGTTCTGATCTGTGTCACGGCCATGGTGGGGAGAGTTTTTCTACTTTTCGTCTGAATGTTTTTATAGGAATGGAAATGTTTAGAGGTCAAGTTACAATACGAGGGCTGGAAATGGTTGAGGGTTTTGATTGAAGCCATTAAACTTGAAATGAGTGCCCTCCTTTCCACAGATACTAGTGATCATTGGCTTGACACATGCACTGGTGGTGTTCAGGGTGATCGTTGCAGGCTTTTTGGCTAAGGAATCATGGGAGTTCATGAGCAACCACTCCAACCTTGGGGCAATGACGCTGGGGGCCGTCTTCCATTACATCATCATCACTGTCATGACGCAGGTATAGAAAGTCTGGGCTTCTGTTTGATTTGAGCAACGCTCTGCATCATCCTGATCGTGTTCGTCTCTTTGCAGGTCAACAGGATCGTAGCCATGAAGCTCTGCGCTATAGGTGTGTCTAATGTCCTCCTGCTGTCACTGATATCAGAGCCCTGGGCGGAGGAAGGGGGCAGGAAAACAGGTTTATGCAGGAAAATAGTGTCACACGAGGAAGAGACTGGATGTTTCCTTTGGGGCACAAAGCCTGGCTTTGTGAAACTGGTAGATGCTTGATAAATCTTTTTATTTATTTATTACCGGGGAACACTGTACTGCTGTGTCCTCTGCATACTGTTTGGTTTGGGTGCCTAGACTCTTTCAGACATCTGCAGAAGCACATCATCACAACGGATGTTTGGACTTGTTGCAGCAGGATAAACACAGATGCACGAGTCTCAGACGTCGTTGAGTCTGCCTGCTATGACATCCCTAGAGATGTCACCCATAATTGAAATGCAGACGTTAAAATCATTGATAAACATTTCAGGTCTTTTTTGGCATGATTAATTGCATTAGGACGGCAGTAGCTCGTCCAATGATCGGAAGGTTGGCGTTTTGAATCCCGCCCCCTCCCAGTTGCTGTCGTAGTGTCCTTGGACAAGACACCTTACCCACCTTGCCCTGTGTGAATGTGTATGAATGTGTATGAATGTTGGTGGTGGTCGGAGGGGCCGTTTGGCGCGGAATGGCAGCCACGCTTCTGTCAGTCTGCCCCAGGGCAACTGTGGCTACAAAACGTAGCTACCACCACCAGAGAGGATGTGTATGAATGAATAATGGTCTAAGTGTAGCACTTTGAGATTCATTGAATGTAAAGTGTGTTACAAGTTAAATTAATTATTATTATTTATTATTATTATTATTATTATTATTATTATTATTATTATTATTATTATTATTATTATTATTATTATTATTATTATTATTATTATTATTATTATTATTATTAGGACCGACCAAGATATGCCAAGCCAGTTTAAGAGCTTATTAGATCTCAGAACCTTGTCATATCTTGGTTATATGTGAAATTGTGTGAGACAGCACCATCTATTGGCCAAAACGTGAACTGCAGATATGATCTTAAAGGGGACCTATTATGAAAAAGACGTTTTCTCTTGCTTTAACGTATATAAAGTGGTCTCCCCTCAGCCTGCCAACTCAGAGAAGGTGGAAAGCAACCAAATTCTGCAGTGTCTGTACAGCCGCCCGGATGAGCCGTCCAGTGTGATGTGGATCTACGAGCCGTTCAGATTCTGCTCCCTTTCGTTACGTTACCAAAATGCAATTTGCATCAGTTGGCCTCCGATGCGTGAAACCACGCTCACAACTGAGAATACAGTTAGAGAATGGGAATATAAAGACATGGCTCAGAGGCTGAATTTCTAATTTATTTAGCAAAAACAATCAATAGCTTGTTTTTAAGACATTAAAGGCCTGTTTAAAATAGGTATTAGATGCCATAATAGGTCCCCTTTAAAATGACATGAAGCCTTTATTTTGCAGAGAAAACCAGATCTTTCACCGCCACAGAGAAGAGTTTCACAGTGAAGATGTTCACCTTCCAGTTTTTCACCTATTTTTCCTCACTTTTCTACGTGGCCTTTATTCTTGGCAGGTAAGAACCCGTTCAGGGATGTTGTCCGAACTCATCAAACCTGCTGCGCGTATCTCACCCATCATGGCTTGTTTGTTTAACTTCTACCTGCAGGATAAATGGCCATCCCGGTGATTATGTACGAATTGCAGGGATTTGGAGGCTTGAGGAAGTGAGTAATCATGATTATAAACTACACGTAATAAAGTTAACTAACATTCCCAGATTTTTTACCTGAGTGAACATTCACACTGTTTTGTGCAGTGTCACCCCAGCGGATGTCTCACGGATCTGTTTATCCAAATGACCATAATAATGGTTTTAAAGCAAACCATAAGCAACGTGTTCGAGTTCACCGGCCCGTGAGTTGTAATGACATTTCTAATTCCTTGCTCCGTATACAGAGTTGAACTTTTGTGGTTACCGTCCGTTGTTTCCATCAGCTGGTTCTGCAGGTTCTGGAAGAGGAAGAGAACCCAGAAACTACAGAGGAAGTGTGCCCACTGCTACCTGAAGGATGAAGCCGACGTCAAAGATGGCGCTGAACTCTGTGAGAACTGCAAGCTCCGCGACTGGCACAGCAACTACCGACTCAATGATGTCAACTCCTTCAGCCTGTTCAATGAGTTTCTGGAGATGGGTATGAGCTCTGTGTTCAGCCACACGTTGCAGACGCTAACGTTGGAATAAGTTCCGGCTAACAGATTTTCTGTGCTCTCTCCTAGTGATCCAGTTCAGCTTCACCACCATATTTGTGGCAGCCTTCCCTCTGGCTCCTCTGCTGGCCCTCATCAATAATATCATCGAGATTCGGCTGGATGCCATCAAGATGGTGACTCTGGAGCGCAGAATGGTCCCGAAGAAAACCAACGATATCGGTGAGAGGGACTTGTTCAGGAAGAACGTTGGTGTGAAGTTTGTGTGTTTATCTGTTTATGTCTTTGTTTGGTCCTGTGATGGAACTGTCAAAGTCCACCCGAGGTTTTTGACCCCCACGACCATGAGCTGGATAGAACCGGCACAGAGACGACTGAACGACCTGTTATCTTTGCATTATTTTTTGCATCTCCTCAGGTGTGTGGATAGACATACTGGAGGCTATTGGTGTCTTAGCTGTCATTGCAAACGGGCTGGTGATCGGCGTGTCCTCGGACTTCATCCCCCGACTGGTGTATCAGTACCGCTATGGCCCATGTGCCAGCAGCAATGCAACAGATATCGAGTGAGGATGTGCATCGAAGTTTTTAACATTTTATGTGACTCTCTCTTGAAATGGCTTCTTCTTCATCCCATCTCTCTCCTCTGCAGCTGCATGGTCGGCTACATCAACAACACGCTCTCAACGGCATCAATGCACGACAAAAAAATTGGGTTCTTGCCGAACCAGATGGTCACATCTAGCGGCTTAAACGTCACCTCATGCAGGTTGGTGTTCCTTTACTCTGTTTTGTTTATAGAATTGAAGTTATGACGAGAGAAAAGTTAGAAAGTGTTACCTGCCTGAGATCAAAAATACTTACTGCCTGCAGACTTTGATGCTCTGTTATAATGTTTGTGTTATTTGTATGGTGTTAAACAGATAAAGTTAACATCTGCCATAGTTGTCTGCCATGAGAGTTTGTTTCTAATGTTACATGTTCATATTTCTATTATAAAAGACTTATAAAGATCTGCTTTGCTCTTCTTTGCAGCTACAAAGACTACAGGGACAGTAACTACGATTTAACCCCGCAGTTCTGGCTGATTTTAGCTGTACGCTTCGCCTTTGTCATCCTCTTTGAGGTATGTCTTAGCAGAGACTTGTAACTCAGAACCTGGAAGTGTTTCTTTTTAAATGGGAATGTTAGAGATTAGTCTGCTCGACACAACAACGAAACCGTCCTGTTTTTTCACGCTTTGCTCACATCGTCCTCTGTGCTTGCAGCATGTTGTCGTCATATGCAAATTCATTGCTGCCTGGTTCGTGCCGAGCGCGCCCATGCAGGTGAAGAACGCTAAACTCTTTGATAAGCTCAACAGACTAAAAGAGGAACTTCGGTGAGTCTCAGGTCGATGTGTTCAATTCCCTGTAAAGTGATGAATCCCAAATACAGATGTTGCCGTCTCTTCCAGGTCTTCTGAAGCATGATGGTCTTCAGACACCATAGTGGGACTCATGTTTCCCTGAAAACATGAACCTAGTGTTGCCTTGCGTGTTTATGTGTTTACATCATCACAGCACTGAGACAGCTTGAGGACGCCCAGTCATCTCGGTGAAGAGGCCAGAGGATGGAGGCTCCCGTTGATCTTTCCCTGTCAGATGTTAAAAGCCGGCTGTGTGGATCTCAATCAGTGGATCTGAATCCACCACATGGACTTTGAAGACGGGATATTTCCTCCAGGGTGGGACGTGTGTGCAGTAACTGATATTACTGAGATTGTTTGTATTCTGTACTGAAAACGCGTAAACGAGAGCTTAGTGTAGGATATTCGTGAGCCATATTGGAGCATTTTATTGAAAGCTTAAAAGAAGTATTTATACTGCTACTGCAACTAGACTGCTGATTGTGTTTTGCGATCGCCGTACTCTGTAAAACAAAACAAAAAAAAGTGGTGACGCTTTTTTTGCTTTATTTTATGTAGAATCTGATGGTGTGTTTTGTATCAGAATATTTTACATGACAATATTTTATATTGCTGAATAAAAGAGTAACATTTTGTCCTCGTAGATGAGGCATCTTTTAAATTTAAAATGTGTCAGTCCTTGAATTTGCCAGGTTACAATTTTGAGAGTAGAGACTGTTTGTGATAGCTATACTTTCCTTACGTCTGCGTTGTACAAGCTGTCTTCTTGCTCTTCTGTTTTGCAGATTTTGAAAGTGTTATTGAGGATTTTTTGTTTCATAATTGCATAAATGTCATACGTGGTGTCTCTTTAAGTCTGATTTGGTATTTCTTATTAAGAAGTAATAAATATGTAATACATTTTTACGTAAATGTGTTTTTGAATAAAAATAGTCCTTTAGCTTAAATTAAGGAGAAATAAAAGGATCATCACATTGATAATATTCAATAATAAATCAACCTAAACCCAATAAGGAGTGATGATAATAAGGCTGCATGAATGGTTTTCAGTGAGAGTTTCTGTTCCTATATTCAGTAGCGAACATTCATCGTTCAGCTCCTCTACTTGTAAATACAGCTGCAACACATAAAAGTACTTTACATGTAACCACTTATATCTTCAACATCTTGTTGTATTTTATAAGCTTGCAGTACCTTATACTGTTCAAACTTGTAATTTTCAAAGTAAATAGTCATTAAACTTATTAAATGAATGTTTGTGGAGTAAAAATGCAAATTTTACTTTAAAATGAAGACAGTATAAAGATTCATAAAAATTACATACTCAAAAGTATATATAAGTACTTCAAAATGAATATTAAGTGTGCACGATTTGTTGTTTTTGAGTCATTTGAGTGATTTTGAATTGTTAGGAAGTGTGATTAAAACAACAAAAATTAAAACTATTCTTGGGTAATAAGGTTAATAAATATTTATTTCTGAACCACTTTTCAAACATAAAAACGTAGCACAAAATGCTTTACATATTTCAAAATAATACAAGTAAAAAAAAAACAGATTCCCGTGTGTCACTATTAACAAGGGCAGTCGACATACAGTGTGAGCTCGGCTGCTGAATGTAATGGAAACATACTTTGTTTTGTTTTCCTCTTGAATGTAAAAATTGTAAAATCTACTTTAAGATTCTGTATTCCAAAAGCACAGGAATGAAATATTTTTAGTCCCGAGTAGAAACTTCATCATACGCCCGAGGTTTTAGTTTTCCTGCTTAATATTTTCCAGTAATCTTCTACCAGGACACAGGTAACCGGGGCGTGTCACGTGACCACCGGGAGCCAATCACCGGCAGAGCTCCAGTTCCAGGTGCACGGCTGACGTCAGCGCAGTCAGGCGCAGTCAGTCTGTGACAAACTAAACTATAATAAACTTAAACGAAGGATTGTCGGCTGCGATGGAGACAAACTAAAGCTCTCTTGTGGATTTGTTTTTCAAAAACGGAAGGAGAAGAAAAGGAAAAGTTGGGCTCATGGCTGTGATTTTTGTTGCTTTCATATCAGCATGTTCCGGGTTGTGGAGCGCGGCCGTCCTCGTGCACGGTAAGATGCGCGCACCGGACACTTTGGTGGAAACTGCAGTTTTTGTAAAACACCGACTCGAGATGGTAAAGACCAGCTCCCTGGTTATTTGTGTGGCTCTAAGACAGTTCATGATGCTGAGAGGTTCAACCTCGGGTCAGTGCACATGCGTTCACAGCGCTCGGGGTCACGGCTGCTGTCACGCAGTCACATGCTGTTGCCTGGCAACGGAGCCAGACTTCGGACCCCGTTTGGATGGTTCTGGAGGAGACTTGTTGCCATGGGCGCATGTGCAATTGTTTGTCATTTATTCATTGAAAGGCTGTTGATTTGATTAGGGTTGCATTTTTTATTTATATATTCTACATTTAATTTGTTTTCAACGTAAGGAAAAATTGTTTGCTAGAGTGAGAGTAGGGTTGGTGGAACAAACTTCCTGTAGACCTGAGTTCATCTCCTTCAAATCGGGCCTAAAAACATTACTGTTTACTGAAGCGTACTCTTAAATTAAATACTTACCTGCTGGACTCTACTGCCCTTATTTTTAACAGCTTGTGCTTTTTATTATTTTACTTCTTTTCTTATTCATAATTTTATTCAATCTTACAAATAAGATTGAATTTACTGTCTAATTATGTCTTGCCGCTTTTAATGTCAATGTAAAGCACTTTGAATTACCTTGTGTTGAATTGTGCTATATAAATAAACTTGCCTTGCCTTGCCAACTCCCTGAAAAATAAATAAGAGACACTTTATCTGCAGGGCCGGTGTTCTGCCAATTTCTGCTGCTTTGCCAAAAAATGCTACCTAATGGTTTTCTACCTTTGCAGAGCTACAATTTTACTGTGTTTTACTCCCAATAGCCCACTTCCTTTCCCCCAAGTGGCCGTTATTGTAAATAAGAATGTTCTTAATGACCTGTCTGGTTAAATAAAGACCAATGACTGAATGAATATCAAATAAAGCGATAGAATTGTATTTTTTCCCCTCTTTATCGTATAATGTTCACAAAGTGTAATGCAATTCATGTCATGGGTAGTGTATTTTGAAGGATCAAATACTCAACATCCCATATTATCCATTTTACATCGTGCAAGAAATGATGGATGTGCCAATCAAAATTTGAAAATCGACTTTGCGCATGCGCAAAACCACAAAGTAGCATTTTCTGGCAGGTAGCAAGGATTGGCAGAACACCGGCCAACCCGATTGCCTTCACCTTTTCTGGCGTGGTGAATTTTTTTACCCCCCTTTTTTGTGAGTGAAACAATTTTTTTTAACTATTTGACTTGAACCTGAATTGAATTAGATGCATCTTTTTGAATACCATGAATACATGGAAAACAAATTATTATTCAGCAATTCAATTTAATATAAAATAACAAAATTAACTGAATAAAATAAGTATCTTTCTCAAACAGAAACCTGTCCTGCTTAACTTAAAATTGTATACATTATTATAATAGACAATACAATAGAAAGCAAGCAGAACATCCATTCTGTTATAGTGCACATATTTAGTGCAATAACAAAAGTGCAAACAGAAAGTCTGTAGAAAATTTGTAAACATATTTGTGCCTCAAAGTCCATGACTGTAGGCTACAGTTGTAGTAAAACAGAAAAAAAATAACTTATGAACTCAACAGCTCAATGCCATTTTCCATTGGCATTTTACTATTTTTTGACTCTCACAGTAATACGGGACAAAGTGTGTCCCTTTTCAGCTCAATACGGGACGCTTACTTTAGTTTATAAATACGGGACGATTCTGTTTTTCAAGGGACGGTTGGCAACCCTAAGTGAGAGCCACCTACATTCCCTTCACGCATCATTTAACGCACTCCTATTCAAATACAGGCTTGTGCACCTCCAGAGTATGTAAAGTGTCTTCTCAAAAGGAAGTAATGTCATTGATCATGGTATTATGGATAAATGGGTCCAGATATGGGCCTTGCAACATCTTATTTCAGTTTAGTATTTTATTGAATGGTCATTCTTATCTGGTACTAGCAGACGTCTCGAGTTGAGCTGGCCAACACATCGTAACTCCGTGTGTCCATGTTTTTAGGCCAGACTTGTGTGAATGAGAGCAGCTATGCGGAGCAGGTGCTCGATGTGGGACGTCCATATGAGCTGCGGTGTCCCGTCATCTCCCAGAGCTCCCCTGAAGTCCAGCCGACATGGCAAAAGAACTGCCTGCAGCTCCCGGATCAGGACGGGAAGACGTTCCTACAGTTCGCAGGCGTCGGCGTGGAAGACCAAGGAAACTACACTTGCACCCAAAAGGGGAACGTCACAGTTTCATTCACTGTGAACCTCATTGTTAAAGGTGAGTGTTACCTTCATGAGTGAATCTCAGGAAGTTGTGTTAAACCTAAGGCTATAATAGCAAGGTTCTGGGAGCAGATTCAGAGCATGTGTGCTGGGATGTAAAGGGCTAGTTGAGCACCTACAAAGATGCCTTTTGTTTCAGCATGCCTCCAAGTTGCAATCTCAGGTGTTACATGAAAGCCTCTATTGTCCACAGCTCTCTAGACACAGATAACAGCGGTGTGTCTTTACAGAGTCTCGGTGCTCCAAAGCTCCCGAGTTTAAACCCCACGGGGATGCGACCGAAGTCTGGAGGAGTCTGGGGGACACGGTGAAACTGAACTGCACTGCTCTCCTCCTCTGGGATCCATCAGAGGCTCAATGTGACACCGCGCTCCGGTGGAGTAAAAGCGGCCAGCCCCTAACAAACCACACGCGCTACCCGCAAGACACATCGTCATGGTAACTGCAGCTCACTAAGATATTAGTTGTCCCATACCTGCACTGAAAAATGAGTGTTTGAAAGAGTGTAAGGTCACGGTTTCTCTCCCGTCCATCAGGTCTCCTGCTGGGGGCCAGCTGATGGTCAACAGTCTGATCCAGATCTCCCTCAGAGAGCCAGAAGATTTTGGACTTTACAGCTGCACAACGAGGAACATTTCCGCCGACTTCAGCGTACACAGTTCAAGTAAGACCAGGCAGGAGATATGAACCACGGACTTCCAGAGGGAATATGATGCAAAACGTATAGTCTGCAAACCACAAGATCAGCCGTCCAGGGACGTTCTGCCGTTTGCGATGATTATTTTTTAATTATAATCCATTTTATTAAGTACAGGGGTGTCCATCGCTGGTCCTCGGGAGCCCTTGTCCTGCAGGTTTTAGATATTTCCCTGTTCCAGCTCACCGGATATTAATGACTGTCAGCAACAGATCTGTGCAGACCTTAATGACAAGTTAATGACGACCATTAATTAGAAAGCCGGTGTTTTGACGCAGAGAACGATCTGAACGGTGCAGAACAGCGGCCTCGAGGACCAGGGATAGAGACCACTAATGTAGTAGTTAGATAAAAAGCCTGACTAAACACATGTTTAATTGTGTTGTTTGGTGATTTAATTAGTACTTTTGTGGGTGTGTGTTTGACAGGCAGGCCCAGCCACACGGCTGCTGTCATCTCAGCCGTCGTCCTCCTCCTGCTCCTGGCTGTCGCTGCTGTCGTGTACTCCAGGTGTCACCTGAACATCAAGCTCTGGTACAGGGACGCCTACGGAGACTATGAACTCAACGGTGAGGCCTGTGCTGGAGTGACAGGTGGTTGACATCCTCTCCTTCAATAACGCTGTGTTTATACGTGTGTCTGCCTCCTCAGATGGAAAATCATACGACGTCTACATCTCCTACGTGAACAATGACTACGACAGGAAGTTTGTCAACTTTATTCTCAAACCTCACCTGGAAAATAAAAACGGGTACAAGGTGCACCTCAACGACAATGACATCCTCCCTGGCTCAGGTAATAGCATACATTTTTGTATTTGATTGTTTAATTTAATTATAAACTGGGAAACCTCCTGAAATGAACTGCCGCCTCAATCCAGAACCTTCTGCGGAGCTTCTGATGAACATGAGCCGCTCCAGGCGTCTCATCGTGCTACTGTCTCACGCTTACCTTGAGCAGGACTGGTGCTCCAACAACTTCAGGTCAGACTCCCAAACACCCACTAGGACTTGGGGCAAACGTAGAGAGCGGGACAAAACTAAATAAACAATTGCTGCATCATGAAAATGAACCACTTGAGGTCAGCGTTGCTTCTGCTCAGAGCTCTGATGCTTTGTGTGTCTCTGTGGTTTCAGGCAGGGCTTCCTGCACTTGCTGGAGTTGTGCCAGCGACCCATCATTGTCACGCTGGAGGGACAGTCCAGACGCATGAGTCCTGATATCAAGCAGCTGCTCAGTGAACACCAGCACCGCCTTACTTTACTCACCTGGAGGCAAAACTCTGTGGTAAGGTCCTTTTGATGAGGCTGATGTGAAGCCACTGCAAACACTATTCTGTTTCTGCGCTCACTAAAGGTAGATTTATATAAAGTTAATTTGAAAGAACTTGGCCATAAGTTCAACCCATTCAGTTTGGTACGGTCTGAAAGGTACAGCAAGCTCCAAAAACCTAAAAAAAAACAACTTATCAGCCTCTAAAACATAGATCGTACTGAATGTCTGTTATAATAATAAATTAGACACAAACTCTGCATCCAGTCTGAAAGGACTGCATTCAGGTGGAGGTCTGGTTTTCATCAGATTTGAATGACTTTCAAAGCATTTAGATTTAAATGCTGCTCACATCTGATTGGTGCCTGTTGTGACATCTGTTGTTGTTTTTTTCACACGTGGCCCCACCCACTTGAGCAAAGCTGCACAGACGGGAATCTGCTAGTGAACATCATCAAAGCAGCTCCGAGGAGCCAGATCTGTCTGTCGTTATGATTTTACCCACATGTAACCAAGTTATTTCAAATCAGAAACATACTTTGAAATGAGAGATTTCAGTAGTTGGTGAATGTGCAAAAGTGTTTTACTTTTGTGTTTTTAACAAATGTTCCTTGTTGTTGCTGAAACACTACCACCTTTGTTTTCACATCTGCAACTCAGTATGTGCATGAATGCATACCTTTTGTTATAGATGATTTATGTACAGGTAAAGCTTCTGCAGCAGTAGTTTGACTAACGGCCAGATGTAATGTCTCACATTTGCTTCTTGCACCTAGACTCCGTCCTCCGTCTTCTGGAAGGAGCTAACTTTAGCGATGCCTCGCAGAATCCTCTTCCACAGCGAGTCTGGAGGTGACCCTCAGACCGTCCTTCAGGATGACAAAGACCCCATGCTGACCCTCGACCCTGACTACCTGGACTGCCGCTCAGACACCGACCCTGCAGGAGACTTGGGTAAGGGCAGCAGACACTGCACAGCTGTATTGCACATCAACTTTTGCGCACCACATGCAATGCACATGCAAATAAAAATAAAAAAGCAGTACCTTTCCCAAATTTGTGTTATTACTGATGCACTCAAGCTGTTGAGAACTGACCCTGAACCCTTGACCTTTCTTTCTACATTACATTGCATGAGAAGTAGGATGCAACACTCTTACATGCCACCTCGCTAAGCTTTATTAAAACAGCGCAGATGAACGTACAGTGTGGAACATCAAAGTCTCGAAACTAGAGTTCATTTTTAACTTGAAGATTACGTAAATGTTGCAGTACGCTTGCACAGATTTACTCCGCCAAGCTCTTTAATTTGGGTCAAAAGATACATAACAAAAGATAGATAGCAGGGAAACATCCTAAACATGCAGGACAGCAGCGCTCGAGGACCAGAGTCTGGGACCCTCTGCTCTCAGGTCTGATAATTATCATGTTACAGACTCAAGTAGCTGGAGGCAGTCCTGAGAGTTTTTATGAGGCTTCAGAGTCACCAGACCTGAAACAGCAGCAGGTTTCTCTAGAGTGCTGTTCAGTAAATCCTGTTATCCTTAACTCAACCCCTGACTGCTCATACATGACTAGTTTGGGTGAGATTGATGCTCTTATCCAACTTCAGGAGAAAGAAGAAAACACATATTTCTGTATTAAATGTTGAAGATGCAGCACATTCCTTTGATATAAGGCACTCGCTTACAGGTCCACAGTATCTGTACAGAGCTTGAAAGTAGCTTGATCTGTTTTTACCTGTTTGTCTGGCCGCTGTAGGTGTTCGCCTGCCCGTGTTCAAGGCTCTGGCCTGCAGGGCCCCCGTGCTTCCTGTTGCACCCACAACAGCAGCTGAGCCGAAACCCTCCGACATCGACGTGTCGGATCTGGGATCACGCAACTACGGCGCCCGCTCAGACTTCTACTGTCTCGTCACCGAGGGTGATGTCTGACCCACGCTGGTCTCTCCAAAACAGTTCCTGGTATTTATTTCATGAAACTGAAAAACTTTCAGACTTTTGTTTTCTCTCCGTCTGCACTGCCCGTCACTGAAATCAAATGTCTTTTATTCACCACAGGCTGATTCTATGTTTTTGAATTTTGTACGGGGTGTAAAATATTTTACAGAGAAATGATGAGAAAAGAATAAACCTGTATAAACTCTCACTGGTCACTTTGTCAGGTTTGACCTAATAAAGACAACCTTTGGTTTTTAAACGCCTTGTCTTCATTTTACAGCTGATTACACACCCAGTCGGCGGTACCCCCATCCCCCGATTAGAACACTGAGCCGGTTCTCTTTCGCAGGACTAATGTGTCGTCATGGAAAAATAATCACCTGCAGTGAAATAAGAGCCTAAATAAGGGTGCAGGAGGAACGCCCGGTGCTAGTCCTGCCCAAACAGGAGCAAGTATGCTAACAGGGTGTGGTGAGCATTTCAGCACGTTCTTGTCAGCATGTTACTGCAGCTCTCACGTGAAACAAAAGTTCCATGTCATTTCCACGGATGTCTTTTTATTAAGTGTAAACCCACATCTGGTCGTCATTCATACCAAAAGGAGTCATTTTAAAATCCAACTTTTAATACATATTTTCAAAAAACACAAATCTGTTATACACAAATAGATTTTAAAGTATTTCTTTGTACTGAGATCTCAAAGGTGCTTGAGGCTGAAGCATTGTTGTACAGGAGACCTTAAATGCTAAACGATTGATTTTAATTGATATACTTTTGGCCATTTTTCTACACACCAGTTCCTACAAAGCGCAATCAATTACTAATGACAGGTATTTTGTTTTTTTTTATGACATATTTTGTAAAAAGGAAAGTCAAATGCATAAATTATCCCCCAACACACTTATTTACATCCATCTTTCTATAAATTTGTGCTTTATATTCAAATATGACAAGGAAAATCATGCAAATGAATTACAAACAACTGCAGCATTTTAAAACATTCAATGTAATTTCAGTGTAAAAGGTAAGAAATATTTACTCAATAATCTTAGCCACATTAGTAAAACAAAGGTGCAACAGCGAGACGCCACCAGTGTCCAGTTTCCATCCAGCAGCAGTTTTACAGCTGCTGAGCCGTCTAAATTCATGCTTTTATGACAACCGTCAACAGTCCGTCCTTAATCCCGTTCGATCCACCGATCCTGCTGGCGGCCACTGTGTTCGGCACCAAAGTCTTGCAGATCCAGACCGAGCCGGGTACCACTTTACCTTCACTTTACATCATATTGTCTGCAAAATCTTCTTTCTTAAACCCTTTCTGAAAAACAGAGACACAGAAGATGTGAATGGCACCGCACCGACGTCTTAATTTAACCATAAACAACAGCTCCGTTCACACTGAGAGTGAACTAACCTTGAAGAGTCTGACTCACCATGTTACACAACTCTGTTTGAATACCTGGATTACTGCCTGTGTACACACATGCTAAATGAAGTGGAAACTGAATGCTGAATGTAAAACTGTATCTTTGACAAATACCTGCATGTTGTTTGGACTCGTTCTCTATCTAACGAAGGGACGCCACACCCTTGGGAGCGGCAGGTTGTGATCTGCTGAAGGCGGTAAAATCTGGTCCAGCCCAAGACCTGAACCCGTGTGTGTGTGTGTGTGTGTGTGTGTCCGTGCGTGCGTGTTAACAGAACAAAGAGCAGTGTGAAGAGCTGATAGATTTATGGTTGAAGAACATGGGCTCCAACAGACAAGGAAATAGCAGGGTCCGTCACACAAACATGAAGGTGGGGCACACCATTTTAGAGCCTTGAGCGATCCCTAGAAGGATCTTTCCAGTTGCTCCTGTTCTCATCTGGTAGCATTAACTGATTCATAAGGTTTTGCCTTTTCTCTCTCTTCAATGGAAAGTTCTAATTTCTTTAAAGAAAACAGGAAACGATACCTGGGAATAAAGAGAATATCACAACCAGGAGCTTCCAGCTAATTAAAGGGAGCAATTGTCCATGCCCAACATAAACATGCACGTGGTTTCCACCAGCGCGCTGTTCATTTGTTCCAGATGGAAGGCGGAGAGACAGGCAACTTGGGATTAAGTAAGGCGACATAGAGCTGGAAGCATTGTCAGCATTTCTTTGTTTCAGAAAGCAAGAATGATTCGTGTTCCTGCGCCGCTGAACTGAGGTGACGCAGGACATACAAACATACATTTCTTTTTTCAACAATTTCGGCTGGTTAGTTGTTTCCAGAGCATCTTACCTCCAGGTATTTTTTGTGCAGCTTCTTGTAATTGTACATGTTGGCGAGGACTGTGGAGGCTGCCTTGGCCGCTTTGAGCTTCTCGGTGCTGGAGAGATAAGAGATTGAACCCAAAGTTAGCGCTCAGAGGGTAAATGGTGAAGCAGAAGAAAAGCGTCTGCACGGGGACTGGTGCCGGTGAGCGGCCCCGCCCGTTTGTCCGGTTCCAGCATTACGGACCTGCAGTCGTGGGATTTCTTGATGCCCATCAGCTTCCCGATGCCGTCGAAGTAGCAGATGTCCCTGGCGGCCATATGGCTGCTGGTCACGAGGTTGTTAAATATGCCGCAGATGTTGATCACCACCTCGCTGGACGGGTACTTCTGGGTTCCGTCGTCGGGCAACTTCTCCACCAGGTGACTCACCGTCTTCGTGGCTGAATGCACCGACAGATATCAGAGAAGACATGTTTGAATGCGTTTTACGTTACGTTTACGTGAAATAACACATCAGCTACAGTAGTTAGTGACAACAACAATCGTGTGATTTATACTTGAAGGATAATGTGGGATGGAGACTGACCCATGTCGTCCTTGTCGCTGGCGTGGCGGGACAGGTTCCTTAAGAAGCCCGTGACAGAGCGCAGCTCCGCGTTGTTCTCGGTGCGCAGGCGGTCGATGACGGTGGGCAGCATGCGCTGCTGCTCCAGAGACCACTGGGACAGCACGGACGCCCACTGCAGGTCAGAGAGGCCGAGGGTTCACACACGCCACAACACAAGCTTCGCACTCCTGAATCAGGCCCGGTCCGGACGTTTCTTACCCTCTTGTCCCCCGCGGTGATGTTCTGCAGAGCTCCGGTCGCCGCCTCGCGGGTGGTGGAGTTGATCTCACTTGACTTCAGCACTTTGTTGTACAACTCAATAATCTTAGGGTGCCACAGCCACTCCGCGCCCTTTGGTTCCTTGGCGACCTCAGTAAACGTGAAGATACTTCCGCAGTGCTTCTGTGAGTCCGGAGAGGATAGCAGGAGTTAGGACAACTAAAAGCAACGGTCTGGCCCGCACTGACTATGAGAGCGACTCGTACCTTCTTGGCTTTCCTGCTCTTAGGCGTAAAGCAGCCGATGGTGCCGCCGTCATCTGTGTTCTCATCCCTGGTCGGTCCTTCCAGGCGCATCGCAATAGACGGAGGAAGTTCAGAGTACAGCTGGTACGAGAGGTTCCTCAGGACACACACCGCGTTCTCCACCCCCTAAGAAGCCAACGCATGAATACACGACCAGAACAAGACTTCATGTCTGAACAGCAGCAGCTGAAACACTGACCTTCTCATCTGCCTTGCCCTTTTCTAGGGATGCTTGGATGTACTCCACCAAGGAGTCCACCAGTCCACGCGTCTCCCGCATCCTCTGACGGGTCTTGTCGCTCACAGAGCTCAGATTCCTGAGCAGACAGAGAGCAAGAAAGAGGTCAGAGAGCTGTCTGGTCAAATATACACATCCTTACTCTAAGGAGATGAAACAAACAGCCTCTGAATTGGTAGAATAATCAAAGCGGCAGACGGCTGCAGTTCTCCACAGCGCTGGAAAGTGGTGGTTGTGACGCTGGGCGACACAAGCGGGCCTTTACTGCAGGAACAGACGCGTCGGATGCAAATTCAGTCATGGGAGATAAAAAGTTGGCTCGCGCAAACGAGATAGAAACGCGTTTTTCATTGTTGACCACCTCACAGCAAGTCCTTTCAAATCTCCCTGTGAGCTCCCCGCACATCAGCACACCTAAAGCTCCTCCGCACCGCTGTGGGTGGCCAAAACCTAAACCTAGTCCTTCAGGGGATTCAATAAAAAAGTATCAGTGATCTGCAGGACGTGTGCAGCGCCTGTCACACACTACCTGATACTGGCATACCTTAAAGCTGCCGTTCTGGGGACTTTTAGTGCTGTTTTACCCAGAATTCAGCATTGGTCTGTCTGAGAAATGATGATTCTGAGCTTGATTATTATTTTATTTAGAAGGCCAGACAGTGGAGCCTTTCACAGCCTTTCAACAAAGTTATTTTATTATTTTATCAACTATAGACTTTTATTATGGATAAACTATAAAAACCTGAGGTATATTAACTGGAGGTCCCCTGAAACCACCAGCGTGATTAGTTTTAGAGTTTTTTTAGACTGTGCATGTGATGTATTTTAAAATGATCTGTTTGAGAGTTTTGAAACGGAGGTGTTTACATGTCTGAAATCCATTAAACCTTGTTTGTAATGTTTTCTACCCTGGAAAAGTTAAAGATAAAGTATGTATGTCACAAACAACGAGACTGGTGTGGCTCAGCAGACTCAACACGAAGCTGCTACCTGAGACATCCGGTGGCGTTGCAGAAGATTTCTGCCTCGGAGGGAGACTCAGTGAAGCTCTCAGAGCTCTTCTTCTCTGCATCCTCCTTCTCCTTGGCGGCCACGGGGATCAGGATCTTCTCTGTAAGCTCAGGAAGCGTCTCAGAAGCAAGTTTCTCCTTCAGGGCCTCTTTAGATGAGAGATTCCACAGGATACCTGTCCAACAAAAGGTAAAGATCTATGTCTCATGCATTTTCATTCAATATGGTTTCACCAGTAAGAACCGTACATATGCATATGAGTTGAATATTCAGCGAATAGCAGCTTCTGTCATCATTTGAGTTAACTGAAACCGCCTAGTAATAATGGCCAGCATCATGTCTGGAGGAGGAAACTGTGAAGTATGGAGGTAGCAGCATCACGTCGAGGGGTTGCTGCAGGAAGAACTGATGCAATCAGAAAAGCAGATGACAAATGTCCAAATGAGAGCTCAGTCCTACATGAGGTCCCGTGAATTTGAATTCCTGTGTGACCTGTTGGTCTTCAGCCACGGCTTTGTTAATTTATCTCTTTCGCAAAGTTTCTCTCTGAACTCGTGACTCAGGTGTTAGTCTGACTTGCAGATCGAGGCATAACTGCTGAAAGGAAAAAAATGACACGACCTTTCCAACATAAAAGGGAGCAACGGACAGAGTCCAAGTCATGCACACTCCCCGATATCCATGCACACGCCCTGGAGGAGTGACGGTAGCTCCACCTCTTACTCTGCAGTCGGAGTTGCAGCACGCCTTGAACCCCTCCCTGTTGCTAGAGTACTATCAAATTCAAAGGTTCCTGCTTTCAAGGACACAGCAGGGTCGTGCTGCCTCCAGAAAACCCATTTTAAGTCTCTCCTTCCTCATCAGAAGGGTCACCTGCCAAGATTGGAGTTACTTTTCACGTAACTATGTGAAACCTGACCCCAAGAAAAGCCCATTAAATCTTGAGACATCGTCCTCAGTGCAGGACTCTCCAACAGCCCTCCCAGGTTTACTGACCAGGAGCAGGACTTTTGTCTTCCTGTTTCTTACCCGTGATGTTTTTGTGGAGCTCGTCGTCGCGGTCGCTGAGCGCCTTGACCAGCTCGGTGATGCCCCCTGCCTCGATCAAGACCTTCTTGTTCTCCATGTTCTCGTAGATGAGGTTGCGAGCGGCGCCGGTGGCATAACGCCGCACTTCTTGGCTGTTGCTGTTGTTGAAGAGTTCCACCAGAAGACGTATGCCGCCCAGCTGGCGTACCTGGGGAAGAGCAAGTCACGCGTTCGTAACTCTGTGGATGTAATGCTGTCACTCAGACAGAAACTCATCTTGGGTAAAAAAGTATCTTGTATGCAACTAAATTCAGATTCAGAGACATTAAAGGACATTTAGATGTGGGTAGACGGGAAGCTGTAATAACCCTGTCATTGGTAAATACTTTAGACAAGCCTAAATCAAGTTCAACCAAAAACAAGTTTTCAATGGAATTAAAGCAATGTCCAAATAAAACCGTTTAAAATAAAATACAAAGATATTATTTTCCAGAGGTACAGGGATGAGCAAAATGCTTGGGTGCAATGATACAGTGTTTATTTTTTATTTATCTATTTTTATCCTTATTTTCTTACACTAGTCAGTAGCTTATGTTGCTACAATGTTTTTATTGTCTTGTTTTGATTGTTTTTGTTTTTTTATTTTTATTGATTTTTATTGATTTTTTTTATTATGTTTGCATAATGTTATGTTCGCATGTGTTAGCTAGTCATATTTAAGGAGAGGGGGTGAGAGTTTATAAGTTTTACTTCTTCTCACTCCCTTTCGAATATGTACTTTGTTATGTCTCATATTAAGACGATTGTCTTATTTCTTTCTTTTTTTATATGATTCATATTCGAAATAAACACTACTACTACAAAATAATCTTTAAAGACAGGTTACCCGCCTCCTACTTTCTTGTCTCTATGAGCGACTCAGCTCGTTTCACCTTGGACTGCATGTCCATGTGTATTATGCAAACACGAGTATTGATCGTCTAGCACAGTGAAAGTGTGTGTTTACATTCCAAACACCCTTTTTTACAAGATTGCTTGAGCCAGCGTGCGATACTGCAGGCTCATGATGACTCCGTAGACCAGATCGCACGGACAAAATAAACCATTGCGTCTGTGTTTCTCACATCAGTTAAGGTTTTCTCTCTTACATACATCCTTTCAAAACCATAGAGTTTAAAACCCTGATACCACGATGACATCAAGTTCAACGATGAGCACCATAGCTCTCTGGTTTAGCTCCTCTCTGAGGGTCCTTCCAGAAATGGTGCGTCTGATCTAACCCTAACCCTGGCGGTTATGAAATATGCTGACGTAAACAAGTAAACAGAAGAGTCTTCTGTTGGAGAAGAACTTCCTCTGGTTTGACCTCAGAGCTCCTCGGGCCTTTTACATAAAGATGAATGACAATATCTGACACGCTGGGGGAAAGAGAAAACCCCCGAAAAGCATTTCATGGTCTCTTTCGTGTCACCACAAATGAAGAAAAGCCAATCAAAAAGACGTCTCTGCCCCCGAATGGGAGCGATCTTCATGGCTGAGCGTCTCTCTGAAGGACACAACCAGAGGAATTCTAACCACAAGTTTAATCTGTGCAAAGTACCTCATTTTTAGCGTCATTCTCGTTGTAACACTGGTGTTGGATGTACGCGGCCCCCAGGACCTGCAGCGCAGCGTCTTCTTCTCTCAGGTACTGGATCGCTGTGGGCATGTCCAGGGTGTCGAACCTGCCAAAGAAGCAAAGAAAACTAGTTCAGCCAAAAAAATAACAACTACCTCACGACATATTAACTCTTTGGTTAAGTTTGGCAACACAAAATATGCATTCTCGACAACAGCAGCCCCTGCAATTATTGAGATGATTTGTTTTTTTTTTGGTTTAAAATTCAGCTTTGTTGAACTTCCTCCAAATCACACAGAGTTCTGCAAATCCCCTCGCCTAACCGCTCGTTGTGGGATGTGTGAAATGCAAGGCCTGAAATGGTGCTGCCACACCCTAAACCTAAACCAGTCCTGCCGCTATGCAACCACCTCCCAATCCGCAGCTCTTAGCAAATACTCCCTCGCGCCAACAGAACCTCCTCCTGCATGGACGTTACAACACGATCACGGCGGTAAATAGCGCTCAGGGAACAAAACAAGTCACCAACAGAGCCGGGGAATGCCGTTTCCGTTATTTGCAATCATAACATGATAATAAACATCCCACAAACTAATTACTAACAAAAACCTGCAAATCTTTCCTCTTAATGACCTTCTTTATAACGTCTGTGCTCTTCAACTCTGAGTCCGTACTACAGAAAAAAGCTAAGACATTGGCCAAAGCACCAGATCGGTGTCAATGTTACTAAACATTGATCAATATATAATAAATCTGGAGCAAATGTGGTCTGGTGTAACACATCTGGAGCGAATACAGAAGCCATTCATCATTCTGAGGAATCTCCAAACATGCTGCTCATTCATGTGGTTTGAGAGGACGATGAAGACACATGATTATGATACTCTCGTCTACATCAACAACCCTGACAGTCCTGTTAACAAAACTACTCTTTGTTTTTATCTGTACCAGAGAGTTCTTTCAAGTAAAATAAATTAACCATCTGCTTAAACTAACCAGGTGTTAAAATTGAAGCAATAGAATGAGAACGAAGAAACTTTTGCAGACACTTGTTTGAAAATCTGTCCCTTCTGGGGTGTATGAGACCTAGTGTACCCCGTGTCTGACAAATACTGTCACCTGTGAGAAGAAAATAGATATGTTTAAGAGGTCCTCACCCGGTGAGGTTGCCCATGCTGGATCCGAGCTCCATCTGCCCACCGAAGACATCGCCGCCCTTGCCCACACTGTGCATGCTTTTTATTGACATGGCTCGGGACAGGGTACCGGGACGCTGCATCGAGAGGTTCCCCTGGGAGCCGTGAGTGAGTGTGGACGTGATAAACCCTTGGTCCACTCTGTCTCCTCCAATAGCGCTTTGGTACATCTGGCCCCCAGACACGGAGCCCATGCTCATCCGGTTCCTGTTTGTGAGCCTGCTGATGGTGCGGTGGGCGGGGCCTCTGTAGGCGGCTTGCTGCTGCATCATTTCAGTGGCTCCGCCTGTCATCGCTCCACCTTGGTAAATATTGGTGCCACTCATAGCCCGCCGCATGGGCACCTGTTGGGTCATGGTGTGTCCTCCTTGCTTCATCTGGGTGGTGTAGCCATTGACTGCACTCTGAGCATACCGGCGGTTGATTGTCAGGTCGCGGTCGGAGACAAAGCTGCCGGCATCGCTGCCATCGATCACCCATGAATTCACCGCAGGCCCGTTTCGTAGTGAATGCACCGACATGGCATCGTGGTCCACTCGGCTCGGCTGTCTCATGGTCCCTTGGTAGCCACCCATTTGCATGGTTTCTGTGTAAAAACCACCCCCACCCCCACCCCCACCACCACCCCCACCTGCACCTCCACTCCCATAACTCATCCTTTGAAACCGGGTCATGTCAGCGCCAGAGGACCGGGAGCTGAAGTCTGTTCGGTTAGACACTCGAGGATCCTGAAATCACAGAGAGAAAGTAACTGAGCATCGCTGAACATGACTTGGTTGTGAATCTCTCCACCAACAGGAAAGGTGGCTGTCATGGAAACAAGATACCCTAAATATTGTGACACTTATATTTCCATTACTCATAAATATGACATGGTGATGTGTAAATTGTATCTTCTCATCTCGGTGACACACAGCCGGTGTAATGCTACTGAATTACAGGAATCTGGAGGGCGGGCTTGAAAACTCAGCGCTGATCTCATCACAGCCTGCTGTGAAATACCACACATGCCGTGTCCTGCGAGAACGTCAGCGGGTTCAACTCCGTTGTTTTAAACATCCAGCTAAACTACCTTGGAGATGAGCAGTTTCATATACTACATAAAATGTCTAATATCGTATAAATCACAGAGTTCATGCAGATTAATTGAGAAGATACTGCTGTACTCACCATTGTTTTGGAGCCCGTGTACATATAGGAAGACTTAGAGCTGAAACCCGGGTTGTAAGTGTTGTATTTCATTGTGGATGAACCACCATAGTCTGGAAGAAAAGCAACAAAACCTCATTCAGCCTATCATATCAGTAAATAAAACAGAAACAGCTCAGTCAATGTCCAACATATGTGTGATACAACTGTAAAAACATTTATTAGATGAAGAAAAGAGACATTTCCAACCATGTACTGAACCAAAACGTTTCAATATTTGTAATATTTAAAATTTCAATACATGCATATCAGTATATTACATTTAATGACCAACATGACAACAGAGTTTAAACTGCAGGTGTCCTGTTGCACTGGAGACTGAGTGTGCACGGTGTCTGCAGCGGTAAGATCTGAGCCATCACCTGGCCCGGCGTCTCGTGTTACCCGCCCTTTTGAACAATTTCCATTTGACACCCAAAGATACTGGCACTTCTCCCCCAGCAAAGGAAAAATACATGGATGTTTTGCACATATTCTTGGATAAGACTGACAAAACCGGCGAGCAGTGAATTTGATAGCAAGTACTTAGTTAAATCAGTCACTATGGAAACACGCTGGAGCAACAGTTTGCTGAACCAAATATCTGAGTCAGCAGAAAATCCAGCAATAATGAAACCAGTTTAAAGTTTATTCACTCTACCGTGGGTGTAGTATCTGATCATATGTCAGGGGATTAGGTCATTTTACTCCCTCTTTAAGCTTAATGCCTAAGAAGGTTAAAGTACACACGGTATCCGTGACACGATAGATGAACAGTCAACAAATTTCAAGAGAGCACTAATTAATATCTATTAATATCTGCATCACAAATGGTGGAAATCTGTTTCACAGATGTCAGAGTAGGCCACTAAAACCAAAAAGCTACATCTATGCAACCTGAATGTCATTGGAGATTTCTTTTTTTGACAACACACAAGGTAGTAAAATAAATGATTTTCTTGAATTTACCACCTTTACCACCTTCGTCACTTTAGATCAAAGCATCCTCACGTTGCCTTGTGTATGCATTAAAAGTACAATTCTACAAGTGATACCATAATAGATAGTTTTTTAAATACTGAAGTTTCCCATTCAGTATGTCTTTTTTTCGTTTTCTTAACTGCAGCCACACTGAAATGTGGAGTTCCTCAAGGCTCCATCCTTGGGCCCCGTCTGATTTGGTCACGCGTTGATTTGTTGTGCATTTTTAGCCGGTCTAAGATTCCCTTCTATTGCATGCAGAAACTATTTGCCCATAAATTTAAACTCTCAGACTTGTAGCAGCCTACGCTGTCTGGAGTGTTTATAAATGCGTTATTTACAGACAATATATATTTTCAGGTGAATTAAGGGCTGCAAATGTGAGTTAAAACCTGTTCCTGATTATGACAGGTTTCCAGGACAAGGACATTAGGTTCATTATGTATAAACCTCAGCTGTCTCAGACATTTGTTGTTACACAGCATTCCTCGGAAGGAAATGCCCTGTCTCAGTCGTCCCACATCTTCTAGCATGTAAAAAAGAAGTACAGAGGCTTGTTGACATGTGTCACACATTTAATCAGAGGGACTCTTTCAAATTAAGACATGAGACTCAAACCAATTACTTGCTTTAACTCCATGTTCTTCAGACCACATTAATCCCCCACCTCCAGAGAACTTAAAGATGTAATAACTCTGCACTGCGTCTAAATGTGCAAAGTAAAATCAGCAAAACCACCTGAGACAGGTTTCAGTGCGTGCATGCAGCAATGCCAGCATCCATTGTGCATTTGCTTTCAATAATGCCTGAGAAGCGTTTGTTTGCCCTTCTCCCATGTGAGCAGGAGGAAGGGCAGGACTGCTTTCATCACTCGTGTCAAGCAGACCTCATCAAAGTATTTGGTATAGAGGAGAATGAGGGACACGCAAGACTTCAGCCACACCCAACACACCCTGAAAACACCTTCAGTTAGGTAACTTGCTTCACCCACCTTTTGTTTCCCCTTTCCCCCATAACTTTCATTTTCTGTTGAGACTTGTCATGAATGCAGAACTGTGGGAACTTTCCAGACAGAAGAGGAAACATTCCTCGCAGGATTCTCTGGGTGTTTGGCTGCCCACCTGTGATCATGATGAAGTCCACTAAAGCAGCAATACAGCCTGCTGAAATGTGCTGCTTCTGTACAAGTTTCAGAACGTACCTGATATAAAGTTGTATTGCATGGTTACGCGTTTTCCTTCAACCAAAGCTAGGGCCCAAGGGTTATATTGGTCGTTAAAAATAAAAGCAACTGCTCCAACAGCATGTTTACCTGTTTAGGCAGGTATCGGTTATGCCTCTGGGCAAGGCTAAAACAAGAAAAGTCAGTAAAAGGCTCTTCTTCTGCCACAACATGACCTAACATTTAGAGGTTACATAAACAAAAGCCTAATGCTCAGGCGCCTTGGCTGCGCTGGCGCCCTGGCTGCTCAGACGCCCTGCCCTGGCTGCACAGGCACCCTGGCTGCTCAGGTGCCCTGGCTGCGCAGGCGCCCTGGCTGCACAGGCGCCCTGGCTGCACAGGCGCCCTGGCTGCTCAGGCGCCCTGGCTGCACAGGCGTCCTGGCTGCACAGGCGTCCTGGCTGCACAGGCGCCCTGGCTGCACAGGCGCCCTGGCTGCACAGGCGCCCTGGCTGCACAGGCGCCCTGGCTGCACAGGCGTCCTGGCTGCACAGGCGTCCTGGCTGCACAGGCGTCCTGGCTGCTCATCAACTCAGATCCTCAAATGTCATGAAATCATGATCTGGACTAATTCCCAACTCTTCAGGAAACTGTTCATCCCCCTTCATTCACACAGCTTATAATTGGAAAAAAGTGTTTTTATGAATTGTCTCTAAGCAGATACAAACAATGCTGGTATGCCTGGCGGCTCAGATAGTTTCAGGGAAGTCAGATGTTGATAACATGGCTCACTTAAACGACAGCCAACACAACTGTGTCATCCCTCGGTTATCTACAATACCCTCATCTCTGTAAAGCAAGCAAGATCTGCAACCCAATCCCTCAGAGGGACCCAGCCTTCACCCGGCTTTTGCCCTACCGGTGGGTAGGGCTCATGAAAGCAGCACTTGTTCAGACCTGTTACATATTAACTGTTTCTCATGAGCCGAGACAAGACACAGTAGTGAGATAACTGCTGCTGCTGCAGGACAAATTAAAATTCCCAGATTGCAGGGGGGAAACGAGGCCACAAGAATTCAGTGGGAAGTGTGAACAGAAACCCCTCCCCGCTCACCAAAAACCAAAAACCAAAACAATGCATTCAGCTTCAGTTATTGTACATTCAGTCAGACACTCAGCTGAAAGGAATCCAAAATAAAGAGTAGTCGCTTTACTGGCTGATCAATCTAAAGAAAACTTATTTCCCTCCAAACTAGTTCAGCAACTTTAAAAAAAAAAACTATTTAAACAACTACAGGCACTGCATGCTCTTTTATGTCAACACTCACACTGTTCTTTTCTATCAGAGAGATCAAGTGTTGTCAGGTTAAAAAGGTGACATTTGAAGCCCTCTCCAGCAGCACAGACACACTCTCCACCTCTGTAACCGGAGCCGCCGCCATAAGAGGGCGGCTCAGGTGGGACCCAGGGACGGAAAACAAACTTTGGAGGGCTTTAAATGTTTTGGAAATAAAAGAGGGATTCATTTAGTTTACTCTGTCTTTGACACCCGTTTAGAACTTCCTGAATAAAATGACTCATAAAAATATGTCTTTATTCGCTTTATAAAGTCCACTCACTCAGGCAATGAGTTATTGGCCATAAAATTACATAATCCTGTCAGCGGGACGTGTGCCTTTTGGCTCGTGTTTGGGGCTGTTTCTACTACAGCCTTCAGTCCTTTCTGGTGTCTACCTGTGCGAATGAAAGGTGTGGATGTTTTACCTGACATGGCGGAGTACGAGCTGGATCCGTTCTGCCGCGGGAGCGTGGACGTCTTCTCCGCCAGGCGCATCTGGACCTGCTGCTGGACGCGCTTCGCTCGCACCGCCTCGGCCGACGCGCCGCCGCCGCCGAGCTGGAGGTCCGACGGGAGCGCATAGGTGGTGACCGCGGTGTTGGGCTGCAAAGCGGTCAAAAACACGCTCTCTGAGGCCAGGGTACTCATGGTGGTGGTAGAAAACAAACAGTCCTATGCTCCTACACACGGCCGCGTACGCACTGTGCGCGCTGGGCTTCGTGGCAACCGCGACTTGTGTGTAGGAGAAAGTTGCGCGCAGCAAATTCCCATCAGCGAGGGGTGGAGCTCCCCACCCAGACCCGACTATACCTGACTCACAGGTGATCTGCTCTAGATAAGGAGTGGGGGCTGACTCAGGCAGCTCTTTGTCTCTCAAAGATTAGAAAGAAAAAGAAAAAGAACTTCATCCAAAGTGAAGCTCTAATGTAATCCTTAAGTTAATGATATATGTGGGTGCTTAAGAAGTGGTGGAGATGTTGTTTGTTAAGTTTATAAAATAGTAGTAAATGTGAGCACACAACTTAATTGGACGTTTTGGTGAATTTTTTTTGAAGACAGTGATGCTATAAAGTAAATTATTTATAAGCTATGTGGTTAAATAAGGGCTCCCATGTGGGCGCTTTGACAGTTGTCAGAGCCTGAGCCCTGGCCACGCCCCCGGTGACGTCACCCTGATACCCCTATGTTTACTGGAGCTCTTGTTGCAGCATGGTTCTGCACATTCCCCATGTTGTTGGGGGGTTTACGGGAACAGGCCAGTAGCATGCTGGGGCACGCCCACTTTATGCTATCCAGCACCTTCAGCTTGTCCAACACAGACTGTGGGAAAACATTAGCAGCAGGATGACTCCTTTCACATGTGAAGTTGGTGGCAAAATCAGAAATAATGACTGAGTTTTGCTTAGCACAATCTGCCTTCTCTTAGCTGAGCTTCGTCCTCGGACCCCTCCAGACCAGCCCACCGCCACTCACAGCAGTACTTTAGTCAAATCCATAGCACAAAAAAGTATTATTCACAACTCAGAAGCTTTGGTTAGAAGTCAATACCAGCGCTGAGCGAAGCAGCAAAAGTTATCACAGCTAGCCCTGATTATATTTGTACTTTCTATAATGTGGTACAAAGAAAACACGCCACCTGCACCGTGTCATGGATGTGAAATCTGGCAATGGTAAAAATAAAATCTTTTTTTCCCACGAGGCTGTAAACACGGAGGTCAGTGGCGATTGTCGCGCTACCGGGGCCAACCCCTACAGCCCATAGTGGTCAGTCCATGAACTCCCACTTTTCTTACTGCCGGATTGGCTTCATCCTGATTTCTACCTGGTTTACAGATGTCACCCAGCTGGTGAACTGGCCACGTTTGGGACCCGCACCATTTACCCATTTCAAGCCCATGACAACTCTGTACCCAAATAGCCCACTTTCAGTCCACATGGGGTCCAAATGGACACGCTGGGTGGGTCCAAATCATGTCTTTACAGCTTTGTTCGCAACAGCTAGTTTTAGGGGGCGGATCCAGACACTCTTGACAGATTTGCACGACACACCTGTTGCTTAGTGAGAAGAACTTGGGTGGAGTAAAAGACTGGGAAACTGAATGATGCAACGTTGGGTCTGTGATGTCACAGTATCCTGTAAATATGAATGGCTCATCAAACTACGTATTTTCAGAGTCAGGACGCCAAAAACGCAGTGACAGGTTTGTGCTGTGTCAGAGTTTCTGATTTAGTTGTGACATCAGACAGCCAAATAAAAAATTAAAGTACACAAACAAACTTCTATTTTTGGTACTTTTGATGCATCCTGGGACTTTATTCCACAGGTGAGGAGCGTAAAAGCTGATCACTGCCTGACCGCGTTCAGTTCTACAGACCTTCAAAGTAATTTAGCAGGTGTGCACATCCAGGACTCTGTACTGTATTGTATAAATGCTTCCGCGCCGCGCTAAAGTAAAACAGGGGGATGCAAATGCCTGCCAGGCCGAATGCAGCCAACTTGCATGCAGCCAGCTCATGCCTCAGATAGAAGACGTGCTGTAAAAATGAAGTTCAAGTTTATACTTAGAGTCTCAGAGCGTTGGAGTACTTCCATTTTATACTTTATACTTTCTAATGGCACGACCTCAGATGAGCCGAAGAAGATTTTATGCACAAGATACAACAAGCCTCAGGAATAACTGAGTAATGAATCATCACCGGCGAGTGTGATGAATTGTTCCCGAAAAAGCAGGTGTGTCACTTTTTGATTTGTGCTGCTTGTGCAGTCGCCGTTGAGTACACATAAAACACACACACTTAATGAAGTGTTGAAGTGTCACACAAAAGGATGAAAAGGGAACAAAGAATCCACCGAAACCTACAGTATACAGGGTTGGGTAATCGCACCGGTGGGTGAACTTCAGCACGTCCTGCCGTTTATTCTATCAATCTGTGGAATTCTGAAGAACACGATGAAGAACTTTCCAACGACACAGCGAGAAAATCTCCCCGCCGGTGTGCAGCTGAGTTAAGATGCGGTGTCTGCAGAGACACCACTTGCCAACGCGTTACATCATCCAGTGTTCCCTCGTGCCCTCTGGATGCGACCGTTCTCTATCGGCATGGTAACGTTCCACCAGGGAGCGTCCATGGTGGGACGAATGTGAAGTATCTTCTGCTGGTTTGCAGGGACCCTCCACTCTGATAGGTGGACACTAGCTATGTCTGCTATGTTCCCTTCTGAGTTGGACTAAAAGACGTTTCTTTACTTAAACTAGTCACATCTATGTGTTTTCCCTCTGGGTTTGTCAATCATTGGGACATCAACATAGGCTGTCAAGGACATTTCACATAGCTACCTCGTGAGAGAATAATCAGATATCTGCGAGTTGCAAGTTGCGATTTTGCACGAATGCGAACGTGAACAAAATACATTGAAGGTACACGTCATGCTTCTTTTGTAGTTTGCAGCGTCTCCAGATATGAAGGCTGTCTTATGAGATGTCACTTTCTGTCAGGTTTCTGTTCTGTCATCACTGCGTTTTAGTGGACGCTTGTTGAATTCTGTAATTACACCTTTGTTAAAGATATTTCCACAAATTGGCGCAATGCTAACTTCAGTTTGCACATGGTGTCAGCTGCAGGTCTGTAACAAGGTGTGGCCGCCGTCGCACTCTGTCATTAGACTGGAGCCACACCTCAGATTTATCAGTTTTGTTTGGTTTGATCTTAGCAACAAGAGCTGTTGTATCCAACACAGAAGAGGGAGCGAGGGCCGGCATGCTGCGCTCTGCTCTCCTTCAGTCTGCTTGGTAAAACCTTGGGCTGCCTTCGCTTTCAAGTTTATAGTGTTTCCACACCGTTTATCTGAGCGTAGGCTAGCTGTTGTTAGCTTTCTGTTAGCCACACTTCTTTCCCCTTCCAGCACAAACCTCATTTCCAGCCGCCGTCGCCGCCCAAAAGCAATATCTTATAAACACATATCAACTGTCTGTATTGTTAAATACAATTATAAAACGATTTAATAATTAATATATATTAAAAACATTAATAACTAGGTATGTCCTGATATTTTTTTGGCCGATGGGCTACCGATGTTTTGAAAATGACGTGATCGGGTGGCCGATCGATTGGGACTGCACTACTTAAAAGGTTAGCAAAAATGAGAATATTTGCACTAAACTCCTCTAAGAAGATGAACATCTTTGCTCCATACGCTGCCTTGATGCCTGGTAATGTGGCTGTTCTCTCATGTTCATAATTTATGTTATGACACCCAAAGATACTGGGTTTGAAAAGTGTTGGAGCCTGTCTGTCTGTCAGCCATTTTCGTCCTGCGATGACAGCTGGGGTTTACCTTTCCTCGAGGCAGATTGAAGGGAATCCGTTTAGACTGAAGCGGATGTGAAAGAGATCTAAGAGAAAAAAGCTTCCTCGTTTTACCACCTGACAGAATACCTGTACATCACACTGGAGTCACAATGATTTCAAATGCATGCTGGAAGCATTTTAGAGAGCAGAAACAACGACACATGCACAAGCTTGGACTAAAGAAAAAAATCCACAAGCAAGCAAAATGTTGTTTTTTTGATCCAAACTGTATGAAAAGGTTCTCAGTGATGGAAAGATGCCTGTGTAAGTGTGGACTCACCATAACCAATGAGGATGAGCGTGGATGTTCCCCTCTGGAGTCGTTTACCTGATCTGAGGGGATCTGAGAAGAGTTACAGTTATTTGTAGTTTCATTCAGTCACCGCCCTGAGTTTTCAAATTCACTTTTTGCCCCGTGTCGCAAACGCGACACAAAGGGATGAGTCAACAGAGGGCACGGCATAATGGGTGTGTGTTGATGCAGATGTGGGGAGACCGGTTGACTGTCAGCGAGGAAAAGAGTCAAAGCAGATTCAGTTTTTCAGCTGTTCTCAGTCTCAGTCTCAGACTCAGACTCAGAATCTCAGTCTCAGAATCTCAAAATCTCAGAATCTCAGAGTCTCAAAGTCTCAGAGTCTCAGGATCTCAAAGTCTCACAGTCTCAGAGTCTCAGGATCTCAGAGTCTCAGGATCTCAGAGTCTCAGGATCTCAAAGTCTCACAGTCTCAGAGTCTCAGGATCTCAGAGTCTCAGAGTCTCAAAGTCTCAGAGTCTCAGAGTCTCAGGATCTCAAAGTCTCACAGTCTCAGAGTCTCAGGATCTCAGAGTCTCAGGATCTCAGAGTCTCAAAGTCTCACGATCTCAGAGTCTCACAGTCTCAGAATCTCAGAGTCTCAGAGTCTCAAAGTCTCACGATCTCAGAGTCTCAGAGTCTCACGATCTCAGAGTCTCAGAGTCTCACGATCTCAGAGTCTCAAAGTCTCAGAGTCTCAGAGTCTCAGAGTCTCATGATCTCAGAGTCTCAAAGTCTCAGAGTCTCAGAGTCTCAGGATCTCAGGATCTCAGTGCCTCAGAGTCTCAGAGTCTCAGGATCTCAGGATCTCAGTGCCTCAGAGTCTCAGAGTCTCAGAGTCTCACGATCTCAGTGCCTCAGAGTCTCAGAGTCTCAGAGTCTCAGAGTCTCAGAGTCTCAGAGTCTCAGGATCTCAGGATCTCAGTGCCTCAGAGTCTCAGAGTCTCAGAGTCTCAGGATCTCACGATCTCAGTGCCTCAGTGCCTCAGAGTCTCAGAGTCTCAGAGTCTCAGGATCTCAGGATCTCAGGATCTCAGAGTCTCAGGATCTCAGGATCTCAGGATCTCAGTGCCTCAGAGTCTCAGAGTCTCAGAGTCTCAGAGTCTCAGAGTCTCAGAGTCTCAGACCCAGACCCAGACCCAGACTCAGACCCAGACCCAGACCCAGACTCAGACCCAGACTCAGACCCAGACTCAGACCCAGACTCAGACCCAGACCCAGACCCAGACTCAGACTCAGACCCAGACCCAGACTCAGACCCAGACTCAGACCCAGACCCAGACCCAGACTCAGACTCAGACTCAGACTCAGACCCAGACCCAGACCCAGACCCAGACCCAGACCCAGACCCAGACCCAGACCCAGACCCAGACCCGGACCCAGACCCAGACCCAGACTCAGAGTCTCCCTCGAGAGTGAGAGCTGGTGGTTCTGTAAACCATGTTACAGGGATCATTAGCGATAGTGTCAGTTGCTTCTCAGGATGTTGCAACACTTTGTCCGTGCATTAATCATGCAGTGAAAACAAGCTTGGCAGCAGTTTGCTGAACTGAGGAATTATGAGACAGAATTCAGTCTTAGGATTTTGTGCTTCTGAGAAAATGACTTTGAGGGCGGCGCTCTTGCTCCACCCATAACGTCATGCGTGGGCTGCACCCACCTGGTTTCACATGTCAAGTAGCCTCCAGGTGTTGTCTCTGTGTTAACACCCAGATGTTACTGAATAACAGATAAGAATCTGTTGTTATGGATGTGTTCAGTGTTGTTTTATAGTTTCACTTGAAATTTGAAGAGGTTGCGTTGACATATTGCTGTCAGATAATCAGATAATGTGACATTATATAACTACTGCATGTAACCCTAGGTCTGTTGTCAAGAGGTAAAAAGTGTAAACTTTAATAAGAAGCCAAAACAACATGATAACAAGCAGTTTTAAGTCAGAACTGAATATATATTTACAGCAACATGGCCATTACTGTCAGCAGAGAGGGCAAAGCAGCTACGCCAGTGTAAATGAGGCTAGTTTGATCCTCAGGCAAAACTCAAACATGTCATTCCTCTTAGGTGATGGATAACGTCTCTACAAATTCAAGTAGTTTTAATTTTGTATGTGTACAAAAAGGGTAGAAAAGGGACATTTGCCCAGGAATCTGTCCATGCCCTGCTACATCCGGACCGCCGATGCTGCACAAACGCCGTCAGTGGCGGGAGATGCCCTCGGCCTTCACACAACCGGGTCGGTACTTAACATTTATATTTATAGCAAAATAGAAACGGAGGCAATAAATGCTCCTCCTTTTACTCCTTCTTAAGTCCTTTTTTTAAAAATAACCCTTATTGGAGGGTTATTTCTGAGTCAGAGACCTGAATTAACCCTTCATCCTGACGTAGCGCCGTCGCCCGCTGTGCTCACATTTGCTTTTTTTTTGCAGAAGCATATTGAGGTTCAACTCAAAACTGTATTGTTCCATGTTGTTTTGGTGCCTAATAAACGTTTACACTCCCATAGACCGAGCGTTGGTTTAGCTGAGTGGTGTTTCTTTAAGTCCATCTATCTGTTAAAACCTCTCATCCAGTCGGTGCATCTTCACATAAGAAAGTCTTTTTTCTTTTTTGTTGAGTCAGGAACCGATAAAACTGACTCCGTATGCGGGTTATGGTTTGTTTTACTACTCTACTACGACCGTAATTTCCAAAGCTGAATATGGTTAGAAACAGTTCTCACTCAGTCCTGAATAAATATGAAGTTATCTGAGAAGTCCGACAGGGACGGTCCAGAAACACCAGTTCTGAGCTGAACACGACACCAACTCCTCAAACATGGTTAATGACTATTTATCAGCTCATTTCACCGCCTTGTGCACAAAGATTTAGGAACAGTGGGTCAGGAAGTTGCTCCCATTCAGACGCGTAGCCTGACACCGACGTCGACAGGTGCGACTTGCTTCGCGGCGAGCCTTCCACCTTGTCTCGCTGAAAAAAGAAAGGAAGGTCTCCAGAAGCTGAGCTGAACACACTGTTGTCTGCTGAAGCTTTGAAACACCTTTAGTCCAGAGCCAGGGGGCAAAGGTCAAACTCCAAGCAGCAGACGTGCCGGCAGGACAGGTAAATATGTAACTGGATCACAAACAGAACACCATCAGAAAAGGTAGAAAGTGAAATAGTGAGGCAACATTTCAGACATTTATTCGATGTCAAAAGAGTCGTGATGTCAAAACGATGTCAACCAGGTGACGTGTTTGTGGTGGAGGCCCCCCACTCACACCTGACGTCACTCCAGGGCTCTTGTTCTGCGCTGGGAAGGTAAACACGCTCTGGGTGTGGCCCCCGTCCCCGCGCCGGAGGTGTGCGTTTGCTGAACGTAGTTTCAGGAAGTCTCCTGCCGCGGGTGGGGGTGGGGGCGGGCGTGGCGGCAGTGCTGGGGGAGCGGGAGCTTCAGAGGGCAGCGCCTCTCTGTGGCAGCTCACAGCAAATACAGAAAACCTGGTTCAAGACTGGAAGCAGCTCCATGCTTTAATGAGCCTTTTTGAGCATCTTTGAGTTTGTTAAATTATTCCTCGCGATTTACAGCCAAAGGACAAAAGAATAATGGGAACTACAAGTAGAAGAGAGGTGGCATCATTTATTAGAAACTCTTACAACATGCTCGTAGAGGAGACGGTGAGATGGTTCCTCACGCTGGATGAAGAGACAACCTGAAGCTGCTGATCACACAATCCCTGGTGCTTAAATAAAAACACTGTCAACATAAACACTCGACCCTCCTAACTGTTATTAACATGTGACACGTATATGTACAATTTATACATCCATAAAAACAGAATCAGCCAACAACGGAGAAATGATTCCCACAATATTCTACGTAAGAAAAAACATGAACTGTCTCGGCACACTAGAACTAAATTACTTAAAGATTAATGTTGATATATTAACACAATAGAAACAACTTCTAGTCTAAAATTAATGAAGAATCATCTGTCCTATGCTAAAAAGAGGGGATGCACAGAATCGCTGGACTGCGGCTGCTCGAGGAGCCTCTAGTAAACTCCCGGGCTGTTTCGGATCCCGCAGCAGAGCACCATGGTGAAGATCATCTCGAAGATCTGCATGTAAACAAAGAATGAAAACAACCTGACTCGACGTGTCTGTGCTGGCGTCGCCATGCTGGGATCCCGGCCAGCAGAGGGGAGGATCTTCAGCAAATGTTTTATGCGTGTAAAGACTTTGTGCATTTTCAATCTGCCACTCACCATGATGACAGCAACCGTCAACGCAGCCAGGCCGATGAGGTAGAGCTTCTCGGAGAACAGCAGGGTCAGCTTGTCGTGGCAGCTCTGAGAGCAGAGGGAGGGAGGATGAGGATGAGGATGAGGATGAGGATGAGGATGAGGATGAGGATGAGGATGAGGATGAGGATGAGGATGAGGATGAAGATGAAGATTAGGACGTTTCAACCTCTCACAATAAACTCACTACTGCTGGGAAGACCAGAAACTGAGAATGGAGTGTTTTCTGATCCTATCGAATATACCGCTACCCTCCCACTGGTACCAACTCGCAATGAAAACTTTCAGTATTTTATTAATGATCAAACATTATAGAGGTTTGGCATCAAGGATGCGGTCAATTATCAATTAAGCCTATTAATTAGACATCAGATATCAGAGGATATGTGACAGACAGATGTCAAGACAAGACCACTTTTGCTCATAGACGGAGCAACGGGACGACTCATGTAGAGATTTAAAAGAACCGATTTCTGCCTGAACTCATCTGAATTCACTCACATCATTACTCCATTACATCGTTTATTAAACGAGGCACATCAGTTTAAAATAAATGCATTGAATAAATGTATACTGCTTTGTAGAAGCACAAATGCTGTTAAGTTCATGTTGTAACTTCATAAATCCTGACATGACACTTCAAAAGCGGTCTAATAATAGAAAGTAACCGCCGTGTGAGTTACACGTATGGCGTTCTTGCCGTATGTACGCCATCATAATGATGCTTATTAATATTCTCTTGCAGAATCCGTCCACACCTGGGAGCTCAGGAAATCCTCTTGAGTTTTTCCGGGACACAAGGTGGTAGCGATTTGTTTGAAGAGAGGAGTGTCGTCTCCTTTGCCGCAGCAGTCGAGCTGAGGAGGAAACCAGGAGCAGACACACCAGGTCACATCACAGGACATGAAATACTAACGTCCCATAAACGCCACAAGTGAAAATATCCCAACGTATATCTGTTTAGTTTAGTTTATTTGCACATAAAAATATACAACCATTTTAAAAGTACAGACGAACAGTATGTAGAGAAAAAAAAAGGAAATAAAAAAAGAAATACAATATAACAGAAAATGTGCGGGAGGAACCAAAAAAACCCATAAGGGCTTGTCGAGTGGCCCTCCTATAATGAAACAAACAATATCTACAGAAATATGTAAAACATAGGACAACTAAGGAAAATAAGCTAAATTACTAGAAAACAAAAACAGGAATCTAATGAGGGTTTGCAGAGAAGTACTGGAAATGAATGGTTAAGCTTTTCTAAGTTGGGCTAGCAAAAATGTTGTGATTTGTTTTTTGAAATCTGGGACTTATCCCTGTTGAAGTAATTGAAAAGAGAGACATCTACCTCTTCAAAATATTGACTGTTGCTGCTAAAAAAGCCCTGACAAGACTGGATGAGAAGCGATCCCCCAGGGCTGAGACAATGGCTAGACATTGTTGAACAAATATACGCCATGGAAAAATTGACATTTTGTTTGAGAATTAGAGGAAGGGATTTCGCTCAAAAGTGGCAAAAATGGCCTACATTTAAGGTCAAATCCCAGCCATGCCCTTAAAGGGAAAGTTCGTTTTTTTACAACCTGGAACTTATTTCTGGCATATTTTATGGTTGTATACTCACCCAGAGGTGTTTGGTGTCATTTGGAGTCCTTCGGAAGATATTAGGAGTTTTTTGCGAGCCGCTTCTCCATATAACGGTAGCGCATGAGGGCACCGCCGGACACAGACGATGCAGCTTCTAAATAACACATGATTGCCACGAAACTCTTCATTTCTTTTATGAATCACTAGATCTGCTTCCAGGACCTGTTGTAACATTGTGGCGCTGTCTGTGTAATAAATAAAATAAATAAATCAGTTTGTAAACAAGACCTCTGAACTCATGACGTCATCTCTGTGCGCGCATCGCAGACACAGCTCTGTGTACAGCTGGAGTTCGCTACTGTTAGTTTACTGTTAGTTATTTGAAACATGTCTGAATATTTGTCAAATTCTGAGGTTGTGGACGACGACTTTGAATATGATGGACGTCCTTACCGTTTTGAGCCAGAGTATACGGCTGAAGAGCTCACTGAACGGAGGACAGAGTGCGCGCACAGAGATGACGTCATGAGTTCAGAGGTCTTGTTTACAAACGGATTTATTTGTTACACAGACAGCCCCGGATGTAGACAACAGGTCCTGGAAGCAGATCTAGTGATTCATAAAAGAAATGAAGAGTTTCGCGGCAATCATGTGTTATTTCGACGCTGCATCGTCTGTGTCCCGCGGTGCCCTCATGCGCTACCGTTAATCACAGCTAGCCCTGATTATATTTGTACTTTCTATAATATGACCTGATGTGGTAAAAAGAAAACACACCCTTTGCACCATTGTCCGTTGTGAAATCTGGCAATGGTAAAAATAAAATCTTTTTTTCCCACCAGGCTGTAAACACGGAGGTCAGTGGCGATTGTCGCCCTACCGGGGCCAACCCCTACAGCCCATAGTGGTCAGTCCATGAACTCTCACTTTTCTTACTGCCGGATTGGCTTCATCCTGGTTTCTACCTGGTTTACAGATGCCACCCAGCTGGTGAACTGGCCACGTTTGGGACCCGCACCATTTACCCATTTCAAGCCCATGACAACTCTGTACCCAAATAGCCCACTTTCAGTCCACATGGGGTCCAAGTGGACATGCTGGGTGGGTCCAAATCATGTCTTTACAGCTTTGTTCACAACAGCTAGTTTTAGGGGGCGGATCCAGACACTCTTGACAGATTTGCACGACACACCTGTTGCTTAGTGAGAACTTGGGTGGAGTAAAAGACTGGGAAACTGAATGATGCAACGTTGGGTCTGTGATGTCACAGTATCCTGTAAATATGAATGGCTCATCAAACTACGTATTTTCAGAGTCAGGACGCCACTCTGGTGATCTATCTTTTAAAGTGAAAACTTCTGTGAGGAATCTTGGAGTTATTTTTGATAACAGCTTAAAGTTTGACAAGCAAATTGACAGCGTGGTCAGGACCAGTTTTTATCAGTTACGGGTTTTAACAAAAGTAAAGCAATTCTTAAATCGTGCAGACTTGGAAAAAAGCATTCATGCTTTTATAAGCTCGAGAATTGATTATTGTAATGCGTTGTATGTTGGTGTCTCCAAGTCTTCTCTTAGCCGTCTTCAGCTTGTTCAGAATGCTGCTGCACGCTTTTTAACTAATACTCGACGTCGCGAACACATCACCCCGGTTTTATTTGCTTTTCACTGGTTTCCTGTTTATTTTAGAATTGATTTTAAAATGTTAATCTTTGTTTTTAAAGCCCTCAATGGGCTTGCCCCTCTTTATTTATGTGAACAAGTGCGTGTTCAGATCTCCACTAGAGGCCTACGGTCCTCAAATCAGCTCCTGCTGGAAGTCCCTTGAACAAGGACTAAACTCTGGGCTGATCGGGCCTTCTCAGTAGCTGGACCAGGCTCTGGAATAAGCTGCCCCCAGAAATGCGCACCATCACTGACTTTGGGGTTTTTAAATCCAGACTGAAAACCTGGTTATTTAGACTGGCTTTTAATATTGATGTGAAATATTTTTCATTTAATTTTAATGGTTTCATTATGTCGTTTTTAAATTGTTTTGTTTTCATGTGGATTTTAATGGAAAGCACTTTGGTCACCCTGTGTGTTGTAAAGGGCTTTATAAATAAACATTGATTGATTGATTGATTGATTGATTGATTGATTGATTGATTGATTGATTGATTGATTGATAATTGTTACTATCATTCTTTATTTTTATTTATTTATATTATTTTTTCTCTTTCCTTTCTGTGAAACTTGAAAAAGACAAAATAAAAAGTATTATAAAAAAGAAAATATCCCAACGTGACTTACTGTTTTGTGGAAAACATCCATCACTTTGATGGCAGCGTCTTTACTGGGGGACCCCGTGATGTCCACAGCCTTGATGTACGCCGAGTCGTAGAAGTTGATCAGCTCTTTGGAGATCTTCGGAAGATCAGCAACATTAAAGACGTTTGTGCGTGTGTGTGTGTGTGTGTGTGTGTGTGCATGTGTGTGTGTGTGTGTGTGTGTGTGTGCGTGCGCGTGCGTGCGCGTGCGTGTGTGTGTGTGTGTGTGTGAGACTTACAGTGTCTTTGTTCATGAAACCCCAGAATACTGCAGCCACTTCACACGCAAACAGAATGACCAAAAAGAAGAAGAACTACAAAAAAAGAGTTAAGATATATGTCAGAAAGAATTTTAAACTATAAGAAAAGTGACAAACAAGTGTCACATGAACTCCTGAAAACAGGATCTGCAACGTCAAGAAGATTGACACTCACTGTCCCAAGCAGGCACTGGGATTCCTGTATGGCGCCGTAACATCCGAGGAAGCCCACAAGCATCATCACAGCTCCAACAGCGATCAGTATGTACACACCTGTAAAACACACGGAGCTCGTCACTCCTCATGCGCGTCGCCAGAAGCGCCGCTAGGGGGCAGCAGAGTCCGCACTGGAAATCCCTGCCGCACATTCAGCGGCCGCACATTGTTTGCAAATGGACTTCCTGGATGTTTCTGCTGCTCTCTTTCTCTCTGAGATGACATTACAATGACATGGTGGGACTGAATCCACACTGCTGCCGGTCAGACGGGGAAATGCCTTTTAGACATCTCCAGACTTCCCCACAAGTCTCCTCTCTCCCCTCCTCTGCTCTTGGCCCTTGACCCCGAGCACTCCCGCAGGAAGCAGATGTAAAGGCAGGGACACACAGACATCAATACGCAAACACATGTTTGTAGCCATTAGGCTGATGTAAAGACAAGTTTAAAAGCCTTTAAACTGAGCGGCCAGTCAACGAGCCAGTGTTGAGGCTGACGTGAGAAACTGGCTCCTCTGCAGGAAAAAGCCAATAAGTTGCAATAAAGCTCCAATTACAGCAACTGTCTGGGTAATGTCTCCTGCAGGACCAAGGAAATGCACCGTGGACACCAAGCGTGGTGGACGACTATCAAAAGCTCAGAGGCTTGCTGGTAAAATCAATCCATGCAGTAAACAGAGAGCACGTAATCAATGAGACATGTTACACGGATGTTTGTGCGGAAGAAAAGCAAAGTGTGAAGCACTTTGTAGGACCTGGAAGAGGTTAAAGGGGTACCAGGTTTACGGATTACCAGACAGGTTCATGTGCACTGTTTCATCTTTTTAAAGATCTCCGGTTAAATGTTGTGGGAATATAAATAGACCAGGATTAATGCTTCCCATCCTTCTTTTATTTTATTAGCAGGGAGACAGGAAGTGTTTTTGTGGCTCAAACTGGCGGTCCGGAGACTCTGCTCGGACACCGACATCATGAATGGTAATTTTCTGCGTGAATGACATGCCTGGAAAATAACGTTTAAAGCAGTTAAAGCTGCTGTTTAATCGACCTTAACCTGTTTACCTTTGTTTGTTCGTTACAACACCAGGTTTAAACAAAACTACTTATGAGAATTTGGCATAAAGTGTGAAATATTTATGAACTTAGAGTGTGAACTTAGAGTGTGAGTGAAAAATGAATATATTGTTTTTTCAGACTCTTGGGGACGGTTGTATCTCTGGGTTTTCTATCTCTACTCCCTTTCAAACCAAACCTGCAGAGACTGTAGCGGCGCCTGACAGAGCACCCCGAGAGGAGCCCACGGCAGGAGACTCAGGCTGCACCTCATTCATCACACGGTCCCACTCCTGACATCTGCGCCCCTCTTCCACCCTCACCCTTCTCTCTTTCAGGGCTGCTGTTGCACAGAGAGACGGCTACCGGGGCCAGGAACTCTGCAATGCAGCAAAGAAGCCATTACTTCCAGTGCCTTCCATCGCTATGACAACAACCTCAGAGGTTTGAAGGCTGTTTGCTCTGCAAAGAACACTCTGGATGTTAAAATGCCAGAGAAGTTAATTTGTTTTCTGCCGCTTCGTGTCATTTCTAGAAGAAGGTTGTTTTTTTTTCTCCTTTGTAAAAAAAAAAAAAGGAGATGAACATCATCTGAAATCCCTGACTGCACTACTCATCCAATATTTAAAAAGAAAGAACAGAAATGGAGGGACCTGTTAAGTCATGTCCTTGCTGTGGACTGAGAGGAGCTCGGCTGTATGTTACCAGAGAGCATAAATGCTGAGATGAGAGTAAATATGAAAACAAAAAAAGCATAAATCAACCATTCCCGCTGTCATCTGTGTCACACAAAGACTTTGGGACAAAAGGGGGCATAAATGCAGCGGAGCGCTGACACCCTCTGCAGCAAACCTGCGGTTTAAAGGGACAGCTCAACATTTCTCATGTATGTGGGTGTCAGCCAGAAGATCACGTCCAGACTCTGTAACTGAGAGAACAGACACAGCTGGAGCCGACAGGCAGGGACCGAGATCCGCCAGCCTCAGGCAAGAAACACGGACGTGTTAGAGAAGAAATACAGAGCACAATTATACAATAAAACCTTCTTTTGTGATAAGACTATAGAAAATAATAAGAAATTGATTTTTCATTAGTCAACAAATTGTTTACAAAATTTTAAAGTCAAACTCAGACATTATTACACTGAAAAACATTTTCCTTCCAGGTCAGCTTTTAAAATCAGATGGGTGGAAAAGTGAGTAGATGCTCAGCCTTGTGTTACTCTAACATGCACGTTGGGTGGATCGCCCGTGCACAACTCTGAAGATAACCCTATCCATCCACCAGAGAAGTCAAGTAACAAAGTACAAATACTTTGTTACCTTACTAAAGTAGAAATTTTGGTTATCTATACTTCACTGGAGTAATTATTTTTCAGACGACTTTTTACTTTTACTCCTTACATTTTCACGCAATTATCTGTACTTTTTACTCCTTACATTTTAAAAACAGCCTTGTTACTCTATTTCATTTCGGCCTTTAAAAAACAACTATCCAGTTAAATTGCTCCATCCGGATAGAGTGAATTTGGTTGTGGTTGTGACTCAGATGTTCTTGTCCAGTTTTGTTCTTACATCCGTGCCTTCAGATTCCTGCAACTAAACTTGGATGTACATTCCAATACATGTTAGGATAAATGATAACATGCCTCTGAAGTTTGACTTTTTGCACCATTACAATACTTATAGGCAACTAGTCATCACATCTGCTGCTCTCTGAAACACATGTTAATGCTCAATAGTGCACATATATGGTTCTTTAATATATTTGCATTATACTAAGATGCATTCATTTTAAATGGCTTTTGTCCTTAATGGCTTTTTTCCCCCTTACATTACTTTTACTTTTATAATTTAAGTAGTTTTGAAACCAGTACTTTAATACTTTTACTTGAGTAAAACACTTGAGTTGATACTTCAACTTCTACAGGAGTATTTTTAAACTCTAGTATCTATACTTCTACCTGAGTAATGCATGTGAATACTTTTGACACCTCTGCCATCCACCAGGTAAGAGGTGAAGTAAACCCTGGGCAGGTCACCTGTCCATCACACTCGTCCTCTCATTTCTACCGCCAGTTAAGAACCGTCAACCCAACCGTGGGATGACGCCAAAGCAGCCCGACAAAACCCCCACAAGCCCGCTGAGAACACGCCAGCTGTGCACAGAAACGCCTCCGCTGGGATCTGAACCGCCCGGCAGTGAGCCAGTTTCTTTTTTTGTCTTTACAAATTTGTAATTAAATCGGAAGGAGCAACTTTTAACTATGGGTGTCACATGAAAGTGGTGTAACGCACGTACACACGCACTTCAGGCCAACGTAAATAGACGGGCCTCTCTCTGGAGGCTCCACCCTCACGCCGAGTCCACTTTTACATCTCAGACGTGAAGGTGGAGTCCGTGTTACTGTGGCGCTGCACACAGACGACCGTGGGCTGATTCTGTTTATGCAGGGCAGATACAGGCCGGCTGCCCCCACCCTGATCTCAGCCTCAGTCCCCCACTGTTACAAATACACAGCAGAGAATATCACTGATCCCCTCTTTTGCTTCTCAGACCACTGAGTTGAGGGGTGAAGCTTCAGGCGAGGGTTGGAGGAGCTGCGGCTCCAACCAGAGCAGACGACTGCCACCAGCCAGGATTTCATGAACTGGTGCAGAGGTGGGAGCGTGTGTATTTTCAGTCTTACATAAATACCACTTTGGTGTGCCAGCACTCTAAAAACACCCACTTCAAACTCTAATTTGAGGCATAATGTGCACATGTACACGGTTTCTTAAATTATGCAAAGGCATGTGTCTAAGGGAGGGTTAAAATAAAATAAAAAAAAGGAAAAGAAAAATCCCCTTGATCTTGCCTGGGTGGGCCTCTCTTACCGCCCTGGCTTTAAAATCATGAGTTCCTCTCCTCTATAAAAAGCGCACGGCTGCTTCTGCTCCATATACTTAGAGTAAGTATGGCAGAACGGTGGGAGTCCAGCTGTAAATTAATGGGAGCGCTACAGCAAACCGGGGAGAAGGATGTCTTAAATGTTTACATCAGGTCATGTATCGCAGCCTTTGGGGCCACATGCTGGATCCCTGGAGGCAGTGAAGGAGACACGGGGGGGATTTATGTCCTAAGTTCACGTAGTGGACACAACCTGCGACACATGCGGACGAATCTAAGGGATTGGCTTTCGTAGTTTTAAAGTGCACGCAGTGCAGAGCTTGTAATTAGGAATATGGGCTGCAGAAGCTGCATCGCAATGGCTTTATACGTTTTTTCAGGGCTCACATCTGTCTCAACATCTGTCTGAAACATTTGAAAGCACATAAAAGAGACTTGAGGATGAGACTGTTTCTTGTCTTTGGTACAGTTTCATCTGATTTGGAGATAGTCGTCTGCAGAGTGGTCATGAGTGGAGGAGTGACGGCTATGTGGAAACGGCGGTGTAAATGGTGGCCGGGTCACTCTCGGGTCAAGCTGAGGATTTACGTATTTCCTGGTCTTTTCTTAGATGTGGAGCTGCTCATTATATTCCTATAATTCATTGCTGCCTGAAGTTGTTAGACAGCCATTTCTGGGAATTAGAAAACATGCAATGCTCTATTTGCTGTGAGCGTCAACATCCAAGATTGCGCCCAGGCGAACACTTAATAAAGGATAAAGGTGTTGAAGCGAGGCTGAGCATCTGAGAGGAGCTGGAGCAAAAATATGAAGCAGCTTCTGGACAAATACTTATTTTGTGTTTGGAATTAAAAACTTTCAAAATCGGATCATGTGAAAGTAATTCTGAAAGTTTGAAGATTCACACTCTCACAGAATAAAAGTAAAATATGACGCTTCGCTTCACGTTTTCTCACAGATCTGTTTAAACAAGTGAGGCGAAAATATGCCCATTATTCTGTTAATGCAACTGTTTGGCTATTTTTTGTCCCTTTTTCATGAACCTCCTGTGGTTCCTGTTTCTAACTGTATTTATACTGGAGTTATACAACTATTATGAATAGCTTACATTTCCTAAGGAATTGTTATTAAACATTTTATACATGAACATTGAGGAACGGGTCCTGTTGACCTGAACGTCTGGATGCAGGTTTTTTCATTTATTGATTCAATAATAAAAGTGTGACCTATTTCCATCCAGCATCCTGTCAACATGGGCAGCTGGCACTGTTATGTAACATGGCTGAACCTCCAGGTTTTGGGGTTGATATTCTCAGCTTTTAAAGAATTTCATTATATTTGATAATTATTAAAAAAAACTAAAATAATTTTTTACATTTTTGAGGCAATAAACACCAATAAATTAGTAAAATGGCAAAACCCTGCTTGTACAGGAAGGTCTCAGTAATAATGATCCATTGATGTGACTGTCCACATACTGTAACCATCAAAGGACACGTGTGATTACTTTCCTATTACAACATCCAGGATATAAGTATTCATACATGAGAGGAAAAGCTCACGCAGTAAAGACCAACTCAAAGAAGCTGCTCTCTGAGTCCTGTGAGCGGAAGGAAACGTCGGCATGAGCGGGCAGGTCCGCAGCGGCGGATACTCACTGATGTAAAAGGTGCCTGGTGCCTGCTGGCCGTCAAACTGGAGTATGAGCAGGTTGCTGGTTTGATTGTCATGGCGTAACCAGAGAGCCACTCCTAAGATCACACCGCCGGCCAGCTGTCCCAGAAACCAAAGAGGAACAGAAGTTATCCTTTGATGACACCTTTAGGGACAATCAGAGCCTTTTTATCCGTCTGAAATTGAACACATTTCTTTTTTATCTCTAAATATTAAGAAAACAAAATTCATGGTTTTTGGGAATCAAAATGAAAGTGATGGTAATATTAAATTAAAAATATGTAATGTTGATATTGAAAGGGTTTTTGAGACTAAATTCCTTGGGGTTGTCATCGACCAAAAGTTAACATGGAAACAACACATTGAATACATTAAAGGGAAAATTTCAAAATCACTCGCAATCCTGTATAAATCCAGAAATGTACTGAATTCCAAGGCCTTGCATTTGATTTACTACTCATTGATTGTTCCATTATCTTACTGTGTGGAATTGTGGGGATCCACCTTTAAAACCACCTTAAATTCAATAATAAAACTTCAAAAACAAGCCATACGTACCATCAATAAGGCTGATTACTACGCTCACACAGATCCACTTTTTCTAAATTCTCATGTTATTAAATTTTATGATTTGTTTTATTTTAAAATCATGCAAATTATGTTTAAAGCAAAATCAAAAATGCTCCCTGACCCAATACAGAGGTTCTTTTCAATTCAGGAGACTTGTTACAATCTTAGAGGTGTCTGTAATTTCACAGTACAAATTGCTAAAAAAGGTATGAAAAGGAGATGTGTCTCCATCACTGGAGTTAAATTCTGGAATGATGCCAACATACATTTAAAAACATGTCATTCTTTTGTTGTATTTAAGAAAATGGTTTGTAAAGCTATTTTTGAAGCTTATAAGTGCAATTGACCATCTGTTAATGTTTCTTTGCTTTTCTATTATTTCTTTGCCTTTTGTTGTTTCTTTGCTTTTCTATTCTCTTTTTGGTTTTTTGGAGGTTGGTAGCCAAAAATAGAAAGTTGGTACTATAGGATAGGCTTTTATAAGCAGTTTGCTTCTGCCTATGCCTTTTCAGTTATTGTTCAACACATTTTTTTTGGTTTTGTATGAAAAGTTAATGCTCTGTACAATGTTTTTTTGGTGTTGTTTTGTGTTGCAATGACTGAATAAACTTCATTCATTCATTCATGACACCTTTAGGGACAATCAGAGCCTTTTTATCCGTCTGAAATTGAACACATTTCTTTTTTACACGACACCACCAGAGAGTAGTGGAACATTTAGAACAACAGGACTTAGGCTAGACTTAAATCATCGTCCTCTCTTTCTGTGGGTTTAACTTTGTGGAGAAATGGGGGCCTGTTCACTGCTGACAAGAGGAAAGGACATCCTGGCACCTCGGTGACCTGCGGCTCAGGCCGTGACCTGCGGCTCAGACCAGGACCTGCAGCTCAGACCAGGACCTGAGGCTCAGACCAGGACCTGCGGCTCAGACCAGGACCTGCAGCTCAGACCAGGACCTGAGGCTCAGACCAGGACCTGTGGCTCAGACCAGGACCTGCAGCTCAGACCAGGACCTGCAGCTCAGACCAGGACCTGCGGCTCAGACCAGGACCTGCGGTTCAGACCAGGACCTGCAGCTCAGACCAGGACCTGTGGTTCAGACCAGGACCTGCAGCTCAGACCAGGACCTGCAGCTCAGACCAGGACCTGCAGCTCAGACCAGTGACGGCTCAGGAATGTCCCCATAAACGCCAAAATCCATGTTTATGGCGACGATCAAGAGGGCGAGGATGCCTTTTTATTTCTTTTGTTTATACATGCCAATGTTTATACCTAGGTATCTGCCATATTTTTACCCTGCCTATTCTCCATTGTTCTGAGGGAAACAGGAAACTGAATTGTGAGGGTGAAAAATAGCAGAATGAGGAAGACAGGGCTCAAGAGTTTTTGCAAAGACAAGCACAGCAACAGAACTAACACAGGAAACAGTCAATCAAGAGTGGCGCGTACAGGATATGGTGACTCTGTGACTCTGTGCTCATCTGAGGAAAAAGGAGCAACAATTCACAACAAATTTACCCTTACGTTTTTTTCTTAAGATTTTTTGGCACTAGAGGCCTTTTGGAAAGAGTGACAGGCCCGGACCGGACTGAAACCTGCGCTGCCTGGATGTGGCCAATAGTGTCTGTAAATGGTGACCACTCAACCCACTGACATGCCGGGCCCTTTTCTCTTGTTTTTTTTTTTTTTTTTTTTTTTTTTTTAAAGTTCTCAGTAAAATAAGAAATAAGGCTAATGAAGATTAAATTAATTTGTCTAAAACTGCTTCATAACAGGAGAATTACAGAAAAGGGTTATATTTTTAAGTGCTGATTAACAGCACGGCCTCCTGTTTTCCCTCCAGAGCAGAAGCAAAACTTACACATTTCTTTAATGAATTAACTTCATGAAATGGTGGGTCTGACACAGAGCTAAGGAGAATGCAGATGATAAAATTCAAACCCCAAATTCAGTCTTGATTGATCTTCAGACTACTGAAAGCACCTGTTGGTGAAGTATAGCTTTTAAAGGTCCTGTCGGACCAAGATTTAGTTTACTACTCCAGCATGAAAGGATGCTGCCCTCCTCCTTCAGACAGCACAACTTAACAACTCTCAATTTTAAAGCTCTGAACTAGATGTGTACTCATGTTAACCAAACAAAATAAGTTTCTTTGTTTGTTTACCGGAATAGCAAAGGAAGGGTAAGTTACACCACAAAGGTTACATATTTTAAAAAACGGGGAAAAAAAATTAAACTCACCCAGAAAATAAAATTAAAGAAGAATAACATATATTTTATGCATTTCGTGCAGCCCACAACAGCCATGTCGCCTCTTCTGATCAGCTTGTCTGCCCAAACCTAGAAAGTTGCGAGACCAGTCCAAGATCACTCCAGCTCTGCCAGAGGCTCGGTTCCTCCAGGCCAGTTAGTAAAGACTTCTATACAGCAAACTCCTCCTTTATAATGAAGACTGAAAACCGAGACGGGAACTGCCCACCGACTGGAGCTGACAGGAGGAGGCCAGTGGATGGGCATGTGGGGGGGGGAGAGGGGGGCGTCATCTGCATCCAAGGTAGCGCAAATACAACTCTAAACATCCAGAAAGACAAACTCCCTGTTTTAAAATACAATAACAACATTTTGACCATTAAAAATAAAAAGATTCATCCTTGTCATCATCATCAGAACTTCTTCATTCCCTTGTGTTGGAGACATTTCCCTCAAGGATTCCCTAAAAGGGCTCAGCCAACGAGGGGATGCTGTGATCACTGGCGCCCTCTGCTGGCCGAGGAGACACTTGCAGAGCCTCATAATTGTGTGAACGAAGCGCAGATGTTGCAGTCCCTTTTTTCGCGTTACAGTATTTTGAACTCAGTTGACTGTTCGGGTACTTGTTGATCAACAACAAAATTACAGTCTGAGACTTTTACACTCGTAAATCATGGGCCCGTGAGAAGGCGCTATAGGCCTACAGGGGCGAAAATCCCGGGGGGGACAGGGGGGACAAGTCCCCCCCATTAGTAAAGCTGTCCCCCCCTAGAATAATTTGAGACAGAATTAATAATTTTGGAACAATGCAGTAGTATTTAGTAGTGATGCACCAAAATGAAAATTTGTGGCCGAAACCGAAATCGAAAATAATAATAAACAGTAAAATCTCATTGCACTTAAAACAAGAGTCATCACCAGAAAAATAACTTGTTATTTGACAATTTTCACCGGTTTCAAGTAAATTTTCACTTGAAATAAGTAGAAAAATCTGCCAGTGCGACAAGATTTATCTTATAAGCAAAACAATCTTTGTTCCACTGGCAGATTTTTCTACTTATTTTAAGTGAAAATCTACTTGAAACATGTGAAAATTGTTGTTTTTTTCCAGTGATGAGTCTTGTTTTAAGTGTAATGAGATTTTTTTTAATTAAAAATGAGACATTTTAACTAGAAATAAGACAAATATTCTTGTTAAGATTTTGGGTTTTTGCAGTGTATTATGTCAGATGTGCTGTATTATTGCCACCTTCCACCTAATACCATTGTTTTGTATTGCTCTAAGAAAGGTCTTCTGCCTGTTTGCGAGATAGAGATGAAAATGTCAAAATGCTGTATTAAAGGAAGGCTAAAACTTTTATTCCTTGTCCCCCCCTGGATTTATTCTCTAAAATGTTACTGTTTATTGTCCCCCCCAACTATGAAACGGGATTTTCACCCCTGGCGCTATATGATCTCCGTGTTTTCTGGTGCTGCATGTGAGCGCATCTGCGCGTTCATGGCTCCAGGGTCACACCTTCTCCAAGCAGCTGCACATGAGGGTGATTGATCAGTCTGCTCGGGCTGTTCCACCTGCTCACCAAACCTGAGGGCTTCGAGCCACGACGTTAAGTGAGAGGGATTAGGGAGGAAAAGAAGTGGGCAGCTATACGGCAGATCCAGCAGACTTAATTTGGGGGGTTTGACCGCGCGTGTCTTAATAGGCTGCATGCGAGATCCTCAACTGGGCATGCTCCATCTGACAGACAAGAGCGGGGCTCGGTGTGAACAACAGGCAGTTTGGGCGTTTTGGAGGAGGCGTGTCGCCATCTCGTCTGTGATCTTCTTAGAAACAGCGAGAGCTGAATTTACCCTCCCTCAAACAACAGACTGTGGATCATCTCTATTATTCGCTGAGCTTTTGTGACTGAGAAAGTCAGGTGCTTTGAGACAAAGAGCTGCTGCTCGGCGGTGGAGAGGGAGCGGGCTGCGGAGCGTGACGGGAGAGTCTGCAGGACCGAGCCTCCATCAGCGCTGTCCGATCAGCACCACCGCAGTCTCCGTGCTGAGAGGCACAGCCCTCCAGGATCCTCTCATCCATCATCCATCACCGAGGAGCTGGACCTACTGCCACCCTTAGTGTTTTTATCTCGACATCTTGGATTTACCAGCGATGTGACGTCCATTCCAAATCTGAGCGCATTGGCTGCAATCATTTTGGATTTCGGTTCTTTACATTAGACAAACTGGCAGCCGTTTAAGATTCACCAGCGGCAGTTTTTTTGTTTTGTTTTGAAGAAAATACAAGCTTTTTAGGGCATGTAGCCCGGTGCATGTCAAACATCCCTGATTTCGTCCCTAGTTGGTGAGAAACGACCGGTTGCTTCGTGCGTAATTGCCACTTTAGTGCATGGTTACACGGTGCGCCTACAGACCTAAATTTGCGATGAGGGGAAGTTATTGGAGAAATGCCTAAGGGACGCAATGGGCCTGAGCGACGACAAGGATCGCATTGTGATAAACGTGGGAGGGATCAGACATCAGACATACCGCAGCACCCTGCGCACCCTACCTGGCACACGTTTGTCCTGGCTTGCCGAGCCTGATGCGCCAAACCACTTTGACTACGATGCCAAGATCGAGGAATTTTTCTTCGACCGCCACCCTGGCGTTTTTGCACATATCCTTAATTACTACAGGACAGGTAAATTACACTGCCCGGCCGACGTCTGCGGGCCGCTCTATGAGGAAGAGCTGGCCTTCTGGGGCATTGATGAGACAGACGTGGAGCCGTGCTGCTGGATGACCTATCGCCAGCACCGGGAGGCAGAGGAGGCCCTTGATAGTTTCGGCGGGGGAGGTCTGTTAGACCTGGCGAGCGACGAGGCCGAGGCAGATCATGATCACACCGAGGATGATGTGGATGAGATCACAAGGAGGCTGGCGCAGCCAGGGGACTCACACGATGTCAGGAGTGGTGGGAGCCTGTGGAGCCGGTGGCAGAGATATGTATGGGCTTTGTTTGAGGACCCTTACTCTTCTAAATATGCAAGGGTGAGTGGCTTTTTAAGGTCTGTGCTTGTGCTATTGTGAAATATTTCATGGGTTCAACACAATCAGCGAAAAGTACATTTCTGAATTCGTTTGCATCTTTTCCTTGTGGGTGAGGCAGACTGATGAGTCTTTTTATGACCTTGAATCGTACTCCCGGGGGTCTCCACAGCAGGTCGATGGGAGAGCACAAGGACCGAGAAAAGAAAATAAGGAACAAACCTCATGAGTATAAACCGTTTAAATGTTAATCATTACCTCTACTCTCTTCTATCATGCAGCAGGAGATGGAGAAACCCATTCTGACTCACAGGTCTTGGATTGATATTTCCAGGGCACAAGGATCCCTGGGCAGGCTGGCTCTTTTTAAAATAGGTCAGCTAGGCTTTAGGAAACCAGCTCTTTGGCACCACCAGAATATTTGTGGCAGGCCTCCAGACAAAAATGGGGTTGCTGTAAGAGGTGACATTTTCAGCCTTAGTTGTGGGCAATCTTCCATCTGGAACTAATGCATCTCATTAGAGGCAATGAAAGGTCTTTACACCTTTTGATTTTTTGGTTTTAGACTGCTGAGCCCTACAGAGACTCCTGCCATGATTGCTGCTTTTACAGCTGCGGCAGCTTGATTGGTTGTGATTAGTTGTCAGGCAGTATCTGGCAGCTGTATATTAACATGTTCTCACTGGAAAAGCCTTCTGGAAAGTGACATAACCACACACGTACTTGCCTATTTCACCTTCTTTATACAGGAAAAAAAGACAGGATTCCCAAGCTGAAAACTCAGATGTGTCCCAGTTTCAAGAACAAGCGTGACAAAATCAGAGATCGACAGAGCTCCATTAAGACTGGCAGGAAGATTAATTAAATGTGAGCTTCACAGTTAATTACAAACTCTACTCACAGTGGATCCTAGAAAGGCCATGTCACTGTACAATACACCGCTGGCCTTGGCGTTGCCAGTAATATCAGAGAATAAGGAGCACAATAGGAGCACCTTTTTTTAAATGTATTTATTTTTCCATCACCCTCCCTCCAGGCCATGCTGAGCCTAACTGTCACAAAGACACACAGTTTACGAGGCGGTGCAATAAGTCGGTGTGTTTGTCTAACAGTTCAAAGGGTTTGATGTTCAGCAGGTGAGTGAGTCAGTCTGTTCGGAGCCATTTGTGGATGAAATATATAAGCATCTTACAAGAAACAGGCTTGGTCACATTGTTTTGTTTTGTTTTGTTTTTAGTGTTGGTGATTCTTTATGGAAAAAAATCCACACTGTTTGTTCTGGCCAGCAGTCCAAAAATATACAAAGACTTTCTGTCAGCAATCATAAACAAAAGAAACCCTGCAGGCGGTGGTAATCACTCCAACCTGCCTTATTTGTTTAGGTCACTGTTTGCAGAGGCGGGAAGGAGTAGATGTTGCTTTGCACAGCACATACTGTAAAAGGGTGGATAAAACAACAACGTAATTCAATCTAATAAAACAACAGCACTTGTTAATGCTTCAAAAATTGCCACAAAAATCTTTCCTGTATCACTAAATGAAAACTGAACATTATTGTCTGTATGTTATGCTCCTTTAGTAATTTTGTATTCAGTTACCTCCATCAATCAAGTGCAACGACTCCAATAGTGTTCAAGCTTTGCTCTTAAAATGCCTCTTTGTGGAATACTCCCCACAGAAGTCAGTGTTGTGGAGTTAACAGATATTGCCAAGGCCTTTATAACGATGTGGAGGGGAAGCAGACATTCATAAGCAGAAGTGATTTCCTCAGCGCAGTGCAATGAATCGCTAGTGATGAGATGTTATAATGAAGGCCTGTTTTCCGTCTTGTGCTGCAGAACTGCCTCATTGTGAATGGATGAGTGAGAAGGTGGCCGTGTTCACTTCACTCAGTGGAATACACAGAGGACTTCTTGCTCAGACCTGCCCATTTCCAACTTGCTTCTATCCCTAAAGTCATTCATTATTCCTTCCTGCTACTAAACAATGCAGTAAATTCCCTTAAGAGACACTACAGAGCGACACTTACAGGAACGCTCCTGCACGAATAAACCGCTATTGATCCAACTTTTTCAATTAAATTCAGAGGGTGATTCCCACCCCCAAACCCATACCCCAGCACATCCTCCCTCCTGCTTGTTTTTATTGCCTTTGTCATTCGTCAATGATCTACACTGTCAGATTTCCCTTTAATATGAAGCTGCTTCTATTTCCTGCAAAAAAAAAAACTGACAAAGAGGACCCAATGCAAAGCAGCACACCGAGATGAGAGGGAGATAACATGCAGGACAGGGTTGTCAACAATACCCTATGGAGATACCTATGTATCTGTTGCGCTCGTATCGTATACATCTGATATCTCAGAACCTAAATGTGATGAAACCTGATTATCTAATCAATACATAATGGAGACTGAAGTACTCAAAGTAACACAAGTGTGAATTTTTCTAACTTCCCAGGAATTCATGTGGGTTGATCATCACCTCATGACCTTGTGGAGGGAAGCTCTACAGAGGCAATGGTGCTTTAGGGAAGAACCCCAGCTATATTTAGTCAAGAGGGTTAATTCTGATGTCCTGCTAATGCTGCAGCTGTTGGCTCTTTGTTGTTCTGCAAGAAGCATGGCCATGAAAGCAAAATGACCTTGTGGAAAGGCAAGATGAGTCCGCGCAGGCTTGTACCGATCTTCCCTTTCACAGCGACTCTTCAGAGACGAGACACACATGGGGCTTGGGTGTCAATGTCACTGTCAAACTCCACATCAGCCTCTGAAATAATAGATTGAAATTGCATCGTGCCCTGCTAAGAATGGCTGCTAGGCTGCCAAGCTTAATTATGTAGCATGTGTTATGCTCATTCCTCCTCTCTGTCCTTCTTTTCCCCTCCTCTCCCTTCTCCATCTCCTTCTCCGCACCCCTCTGACTTTCCTGCTCAGTGGGTAGCTCTGGCCTCGCTGTTCTTCATTCTGGTGTCCATCACCACCTTCTGCCTGGAGACCCACGAGGCCTTCAACCCAATCATGAACCGCACTGAGGAAGAGCTGGTGGATAACAAGATAGTGGTGACCACCTACCAGGAGACTGAGACTGCGCCCTACCTCACATACATTGAAGGCGTTTGTGTGGTGTGGTTCACCTTTGAATTTCTAATGCGAATAACTTTCTGTCCAAATAAATGTGATTTCATCCGGAACGCCCTGAACATCATCGACTTCGTGGCCATTCTGCCCTTCTACCTGGAGGTGGGCCTCAGTGGCCTCTCGTCTAAGGCAGCTAAAGACGTGCTGGGTTTCCTGAGAGTGGTCCGATTCGTGCGGATCCTTCGTATCTTCAAGTTGACTCGTCACTTTGTGGGACTTCGCGTGCTGGGCCACACTCTGAGGGCCAGCACCAATGAATTCCTTCTCCTCATCATCTTCCTTGCGCTTGGCGTCCTCATTTTTGCCACAATGATCTACTACGCTGAACGGATTGGAGCCAACCCCAACGACCCACGAGCCAGCGAGCACACGCAATTCAAGAACATCCCGATTGGTTTCTGGTGGGCTGTGGTGACCATGACGACCCTCGGCTATGGAGACATGTATCCTCAGACGACGTTTGGTATGCTGGTCGGAGCCCTGTGCGCCCTGGCGGGCGTGCTGACCATCGCCATGCCCGTCCCCGTGATTGTCAACAACTTTGGAATGTACTACTCGCTGGCCATGGCAAAACAGAAACTACCAAAGAAAAAAAACAGGCATATCCCACGGGCACCCCAACCAGGTTCTCCCAACTACTGCCGTTCAAGCGTCAGCTCCCACCAGCCAAGCCCCATCCCTCATGACGACGTCTTCGAGATAAAGTTTCAAGGTAAGAAACAAATATGACACGTGTCCCCCAAAGGCATTCATATCACTACTCAGCGATTTCCCCGTTTGTCGGCTCCCACACTTCAGTCAGCCGACGATTCAGACTCAACAAATGAATTTTCTAAGGAAAAAAATAACAAAAAATATGTAATGAGATGCGTATTTGACTCTGGACAGGAGAACTGAGAGACTGTGGCAGACCATGAGTGATCTTACTATTGATTTTGCACTTCTTAACGTGATTCACTCCTCCCACCTCTTAAAACAGAATGAGAGGATGCATTTGTTATGTTAATAACATTAGTATATGTCAGCGGAACTTCAGGCCCCTTTGGTGATGTTAGCGTGAAGATAGATTGACCTTTGGTACCGCTTGTGCTCATAAATGCACAGAACAAGTGAACTTCAAACAGCTTGCATCAGGCCGTAACTGAACAGCCAACACAAGGGTGGAGGGTGAAACCAGACTTGTTTTAGTTTGTTTTGTCTTCTTTCTTCTTATAAGACTCCAAGCTCAACGGCGAGGCAGCTAATGCAGCCCTGGCCAACGAAGACTGCCCCCATATAGACCAGGCCATATCCCCGGAGGAGATCTTCAGCCCCAGCGAGAGAGAGCGGCCCTGCTTCCTGGTCACCACTACTGAGCGCCCCAACCACACAGGGGGCAGAGGGAGGAGGGGTACGTACAGTAACAGCCAATCACAGGCCCCCCCGAGACACTGACACCCTATAGACAGGACACGCTCCGTTTTTTTGTTTTTTCCTCTTGGCTGAGTGTTACGCCTCAGTTTTTCACAGGCATACACACTGATGCGCGTGCACGCACACACACACACACACACACACACACACACACACACACACACACACACACACACACACACACACACACACACACACACACACACACACACACACACACACACACACACACACACACACACACACACACACACCTCTTACTTTCACAGCAGCAGCTTTTCCTAAACCATCCTGCTGAGAGTTGTACATATACTCCAACCCACAGAAGCATATGTTAAGGCCAAGCACAATCACCACAAATGTCCACACCTACGTAATATATTTTTTGATACCATGCATTATGTAATAACCTATTTAAAGAAAAAAAAAGCTATTTTTGACATTTATATGATCTAGAATGTGTTGTCTTAATTGCCTAAGAAAGTAATGATGTGCTACACGTGTATCATGTATGTATATGTGTCTTAATGATTAATACCATGCGGGATCCTAACTACATTCCTCTTGATCGTAACGGTGCATGAAGCGTCTTGCTGATGGGTGTTATCAGTATGGTGACGGAGCACAACACAAATGGAGGAAGGCTAAATGTTAAATGTTATTCTTACTGTTAAGATTAGAAGATACATTTTTGTTCCCTTTTTTCTGCACAAAAAAGGATTCAAATCCTATTTTAAATCAATTAAATGTCACACACACTCTTTCTAGAAGCGGTGTACCGCTGTGTGCGTTAAATGGCATACAGTGTAAAATTTAACCTGTAGCTGAGTAAACATTCCCTGCCTGAGGTGCCTACCTTTCTAAACGTTTCTTTTGTAAGTGTTATACTCCAAACCATTCCAGTACCACCCGGTGCATGCTCTCATACTCCTGATGCACTCAATGCATGGAGAGTAACAATCACTTTCAAGTCTGTTTCGACCTGTTTCTTTGGAGACAAAAACAAGAAAGCAACAGGTGTATTATTATCATCATTATTATTATTATCATTATTACTATGAGTGAGCATTGCCGAAACGTTCTGTCATGGATTCAGTGCTGCAGTGTACTCAGAACGTTCTCTGTTTTTCAACTGAAGGTTATGAAAAGCCTTGGAGCCTTAACAGCATGTCTGGCATGAGCGGGGATGCCTCTGGAGTGTCCTCAGTGTCCGCCCTGCCCTGCAGCCCACCCTGTCTAATGCAGCACTCACATTCTCCCATCCCATCCATTATGTAGCATGGTTGAGTAGCAGACACAATGCCTTTGGAAGGCCAGTCCACTCTCCTCCTCCTTATCTTTCCTTTGACACTTGCCTTCGCTCCTGCTTTATTCATTTTTGTTACTTTATTATTTTTCTGGAAAATTGTATCTCAACTGTGCTTATACTCAAGCTTCCCAAGTGTCCTCCTTGGGTGTGTCATCATATCGTAGAGTAGACAACATGCCACCCTGCATGGGTCACCTCAGTTGCAGACAAAGCGCTGTCCGACTGCAGGCCAACTCCGCTCCTTTTCCTGTGTTCACGTCACTGCCTGTTGCTCTGTTGCTTTTGATCTCTTATACTCTTCTGCTAAGAACTTATATCTCGTTTGATTTTTTACGATTTTGTGAACAAAAATTTCATGAGCTGTAACCCCCTTCTACTAGAATGCTGGACATTAATATCATATGGCTTTTAAACATATCCAATAAGTCATTTGTACTTTTGCAAAAGTTTAGACTTTTCATTCTGAAAGTGCAATCCAGACAAGATTTAATGTTAGCTGAGGAGACGACAACGACAACATTTGAACATGATGTCCATGATGTCCGATGCAGTGTGGAGGTGGTGATAATTCCAGTGATGAATAAATGTCAACAGAGCTTAAACTGCTCATTTGCATGAACTGCATGAGAAATTATGTTCAGCAAGAAACTAACTGTTAGAAGAAAAAAAAATCAAAATGAAAAGCTTGAAAAGCTTTGTCATTTTATGCATTTTGAGACAGCTTTAAGACAGACTCATAGCAGAGTTACTTTATGTAGCTGCCATTCTTTGCCTTTCCCCAAATCTATATATTTATTTTGTGTATTTATCTGGCCGAGGCCTCCAACAACAATAGTGTCATTTAACTTGAACAATCTCTCACAGGGCCAACAAATGCTGTTTTTATACAACTGTATTTACTGGTAGTTATAGCTTTTTAAACAGTATTACTAATCTGCAGCAACTACTGAAACAGCTGTGAGGCTAAATTGATGCAAGAAGAATGAATTATTAAACAACGGTGCCTTCATTCCCGGTGAGGCAAAGCAAAAGTGAGTAATAAATTGACATGATATTACGCTAGTGCTCCCAGTGTAGCATCATTAAACCTTTTACCGTGCTCATAATGGCCACAACCATCAGTTTTATCACTCTTGATCTCTCAGTTAAAAGTTCAATGGTAACTAAACTTTAGAGGGATAAACAGCGCAGCGAGTTTTTAATTTAAAGAAGAAGAAAACACTGACTTAACATTCCCATTTTCTTATTGTATAATGAAGCACAAATTATATATATATATATATATATATATATATATATATATATATATGTAAAGGGACCAGGGAACTCTACAAAACCAAAATATATTAAGTTAAGATCAACCAGATGTCACAACGACCCAACTGTGTGTACGTCTATTGATTGAATAAAAAATAGAAGATAAACAAATAGCCTACTGTTACATGTATTGATACTGTCCCAATAATTATGCACAAGTTTTCAGGGCACTTTATCAAATTTTATGTCGACCAATCTGAAATGTTAATTTTTAGAAAAATATGTAGTACACTAATTCTAGCAAGTCCTCTAAGTTCTGTTTTTATTCTGAATGAGCAGACTTTTACATCTCAAGTCATGTTTGTTGTGGTAATTAATGGACGTTATATAGTTAAAAAAAAAATGTAAAGATTTTATGTGAAGAAATGCAGGTGAATTATATGGGCATGCAATTCCAATGGGGGGGTTGGGGGGTACAATTAACGTAGTATCTGATGTGGGTCTACTTGGGGAAAGGTAAATGCATGTATTTTACTTTTATGCAAAAGAAAAATATTCAAATAAAATATGTAAATACAAGTCCTTGCATGAAATAAATTTTATACACAATGTGCGTTTAGACTCTGTTTTTATCCAACAGTACACACACACATACACACACACACACGTTCTCCTTTCCTACTGACTCTCCTGGCTAGCGTTTTCTGCTGCTGTTTGACCCCCGAGTGTCCCGCGTTCGGGTCAAAGAAAGCTTAACAAAAAAAAAACAGGCGTCTTTGAGAGCATGATGCAAAGTATAAAAACGCATGACAATGACCGAACTACTCCACATCCACCTGTAAAGCGCAGCATGATTCGGCATGTGTATTAACCAAGCGAGGGTCCGACCTCTGACCTCTGCACCCAGACCTGTTCTGGTGACGCCTTGGCTGAGCATGGGAAACTACATGGTAAACTCAGTTTACCATGAGGAACTAACGGAGCACATTTTCTTTCCTGTCCATCACCGCCATCATTTCCACCAGCTTACATAATTTGTGTAATAATTCATTTTTGTTATTGTTGTTTTTTTTTATATGTCTATAGAGAACCAGCGACAGCACCGGAGCAGACAACCAACAGAGTCAGTTTGTGTTATGAACCATGGTGTACCAACCACTATGTGTACGACCCATAATGGCCCATCACCCACCTGATAGCGCTGTAGCATTGTTGTGTGTATTACTTAGTACTTTTAAATGGGTGTGACAGTGACAACCTGTGCATCACAAACTCAGCATAGATGTAGCACTGAGGAAGTTTTGTTGTCAAGCCTTATGTAGCTCAGTATCTGTGACTGGTTACTGTGTTGTAATTTGTGTGCCTATTTTTGTGCGTGCCAGTGCTGTAAATACGCTTTTTTTGTGTGTTCAAGTTGTGTGTACCGATGTTTTTGAGCAATCATCAAATATTTGTGTGCTTCTTCTGTTGAAAACAAACAAAAAAATGTTGCTCCAGTTTAAAATCACACCCCCTGCAGCAAAAACCCGTCACTTGTCACGTCAGCCAGACGTGACATTTGAGAACAAAGTAGTCAACTTTGCACCGTCATGGCCACATCTTTGTACACTTGCACTTTTTTGCACCAGTGAACTTTTCACATTCCTTTGATATTTTTTGAGGCATCAGAGAAAACATCCACAAAAATTAAAAGAATAGAGCCAGGAAAACCAGGGCCGGTTTTAAAAAGCACCACTTCTATTCTGTCATAATGAGGCGTTAAAATCACAAGCTGTGATGTGAGGATCGGTTAATAATTCAGATAGTAAATATGAGAGCTTTGATGAACAGAATAGATAAAATGGAACTATTACAACGATATAAAATATGTCACAGCTCAAACATTAATAGCTATTATGGGCTACAATAGTCATTTAATTGACAATCATGTAGAATTGGATTGTTCTTTCTTTTCTGTACATATGCAATTTGGTATATTAATATGTAATACCGACTAATGCCAAACCATCACTACCATACTGGATAAGTGCCTCTGTTATGCAAATTACTCTTGACATTCAGGAGATCCCAGTACTTAACAAATGAATGTTTTACTTTAGCCATCAGTCACCAGCCATCGAAAACAGATCAGTTCAGCATGCAAAAGCACAAAGACACAATGAGAACCCCCGTACGGATCAGCTTCTGCAGTCACGCAATGAGGGTACCCGCTCAAAACTGACCCTTGAGGACAAAGCAGACTCAGTGTGTGCTGAAGTTAGTGCGAAGGGACCAACTTTAACCAAACAACTGCCAACTCACTGCCGACAACTTGCCTAGACCTGAGAGCAGTCAGGCGCAGCAGAACTGAATGTGCCAGCTGAGCCGAACACCAACCAGCGAGGGGGGACAGTGCTGATCATTGTTCAACACGTTCTTTTTTACATTTTTTTTTTAAGACAACAATGCAGCAACTGTTATTGTGAACCGAAACGACACAACTCCAAGGCGACCTGCGTGTGCCGTTTAGTGAGACTTCAGAGTGTGTTGGGACACCGTGCATCTCGTGGTTAGATATCTCAGATATGGTGTTCAGTGATCGTTTTTATTGGTTTGTTGTTTGGCGATTTTTTTGTGTCTCTTTTGACCAATGCAGTTCAGACCTGTACAATAAATAGTAATAAATAAAAGAAGAAAGACAGAGAAATAACGCATTTTTAACGAGTGTTGATTCATTTTACTTTCAAGCTAAAATTCTTCCAGCAGTTCAGATGTTTCAGCATCGGATTTGCATAAATCCAAACCACAAAATAAAAAAGGCTTGCACACATGTAAACAGTAGTCATTCTGTCTCCCACCAATGCCTTTGACCAGTTGATCAGTGGCCTAAGAGCTGCGGTTGGGACGCAGCTGCTGCGCTGCACATGTCTCCTGCTTATAAATATGCAGGTGGGTCAGATGCAGTCCATCAATTTCTTCCAAAATGAATTAAATACATAAAAAAGCCATACAAGTGAAATAAATGTGGCAAAGATTGACAAGACTGTGCACATGCGACAGAACAAATGCTTTCCTGTGTTGGTGGTAAACATGTTTGTGGATTACATGCAGAGGCCGCCTGGCTCCTGACACTCAAACCCACTGACATGGGAGGGTGGAGCTTTAGAACCAGTCTAGTCAGTCCTGTGATCTGCTGTGGCTTGAACCAGGGAGACCGACGTGGCGCAGGCATCTCCCTGATCATGTCCCTCAGTGACGGACTGAGTGGAAGGATGATGGCCTCTGCCACTTGAAGAATAAGTCAGGCTATGCCCGACCACACCAAAGCATCTACGACAACGGCACTGCCGACTGACCTGTTCAAGCAGCTCGGTAGCCTTTTAAAAAGTGAACTTTAGAGTGCAGTTAAGGCACTTAATTGATTGCATGTGGGCTCCACAAGGCATCTACGAGCCACTTCAGCAGTAACTGGGTAAGTCCCACAGATTCTACTTTTTTTTTTTAAATGCTCTGATTGTCATGCTAAATAATCGTTCGGCTCCACGATGACTCAAGTGGAACCGGAAGCCCGTCTGGAATCAGCCGTCGTGCCACACACGGCCATAGAGTGTCCCGCTCCACAGCCAATGAGAACAGGCCTCAGATCAGGGATGAGTCGAGGGTGAAACACATCCGTCTGTGAACCGTCTCCACACATCCCGTGTTCGTTCCAGCCCCACGAGAAGAGACACCCCCCTGAAAAAGAGAGGGTAACAGGTCAGTGAAGATCAAAGGAGATAGAGGGAACAGTCTCAGTGTGGAGACCTGGGGGGGGGGGGGGGGGTCTCTCATCCTCGGTCAGTAACAAAGCCACCTACTCTTCACAGCTGGTGAGGTTTCAGAGGGTGTGGTCAGGTCTGCATCAGCGAGGAGACACATGCCATGGCAACACGGTTACCTAATAGGCTCCATTGCCATGACAACAGAAGCGAGCTTGCTTTCTCAAGGGTAACACATCTTCAAGCTTTCCCAATTCAGTGGTTGTGTGTCTTTCATGCCATCTTTTCGTTTCTTTGTCTTTCTGTGTTTCCACTCTGTCTCTGAAAATCAACAGCCTAAAAAGAGTTGGATTCACCAACAGAAACATACGCTTTCCCCAGCTAACAGACCAAGATATCCTGCCAGCAGCTTATGTCAACATGACACTGTGCCAGAGAAAGCTTACGCAGTCTTTAAGGACCCCATGAATCCAAAAGTCAAGTGCATTTGGCATCATGTTTGGATAAACGTGCTCAGGCAACATTGCTTTTTAGTGAACTAAATGAGATGATGCAATCAGCTCATTGAGGGAAAAGCCTCATCTCTGTGTTGTGCTTAATTCATGGACTCACCGACATGAGTACAGCACACCACTGTTTCCATGGCAACAAAGTGTCTGCACAATAGATCTTGAAAAAAAAAAGAAAAGAAAAAGTAAAAGATTGAAAAATCTCCACCCAAAACCTATTTACCTGGTGAAGATATTTGGGAGTTGGTTTTCATATTCTACCATTTAACACCTAATTAACTACATCACAGGAACATCATCTGTGGGCCCGTCTCCTTTTTTAGACTGGTTTGCATGAAAATAGGATCTGAGCTAAGGTGTATGTGTTACCATAGTTACATTAAAATGTAAGTATTCACGCAAAGATTTTTCCTCAGATTGGATGAGCTGTGCCAGAAGAGTCTTTGGCTATCTGCCGCCTCTGACCAACGATGACAGTCACACAGGAGCAGCACTTGCTCAGGTGCAGGTGGGCATGGGCTGAGCAGGCAACGCATATCAGAGGCAGCATGCAATGCTCTTCGCTCCTTTCCGCATGACCTACTTCAGCACCAGAAATAGCAGCACTCGGGTCTCTGCTTCCAATCCAGTTTTGTTATTTCCTTGCTCCTGCTACCACGCTCGAGACAGAAGGAGAAAAAGGGTCCAGCATGCCAGCGGAGCTGGAGGTCTTGCCTCTGCCGATCCTGCTTTTCTTCCAATGACTGAACATTATAAAGTACAGAGCTTTCAAACAGCCGACGTGGTTACGAACAGTCATTACTGCTCTTAATGGGCAGCAGAATATTGGTTATCCAGGTTCTGACGGTTGGTCAGAACATTGAAAGTGGGTGGCACGGATGGCTGTGCTGCAGCAACGCCAGCAAGGTGCAGAGTTTCCTCTCTCACGGAACTTGCGCTTGCGTTTCAGCTGCAGTATTTTTATTCATGCTGATGTTAAAAACTAGGCCAGCATTCAATATTTAATGTAAAAGGTTTCCCATCCAAAATGTTTCACAAAGTTAGTTGAAAGCAGAGGAGAATTACCACAACCGGAACGAATAAAAGTACATTTAATCTCCTCCAAATTCTAAAAGACATTTCAAAAGTCGAAAGAAACATTTAAACAGAAACACGGCTGTAAACGTGCCAGTGCTTAATTCAGCTCCAATGCAGCCTGTTCGGGTAATATCTTCGTCACTGATCCCCATCTCTAATTACCTCCTGCTGCAAAGGCCACGGAGCGATGAGCTGATCTCACAAGTCCTTTGCAGTTTTATTCGGATTAATCTTTTTGATACTGCGGCTCAATTGTAATGTATGACATCGTTCTCTCCCTAATTCTCCACTGCCAAGAAAAATACACACAGGTCAGTCCCATCTATGTATATTTCTTCTTTCTTGGGCTCATGTTTCAGTGTTGACCACTTACAGTAACCATACAGCCCTCTCCAGACATCAAACCCATAATAGTAAAAGCTTTATCAGTCTATTAAAGCTAAGGCTTTTAGTTACTTGCAGGTTTGTGGCGTTTACATTTATGCTCTTAATGGCTTCATTCAGAAATGTTCATGTGAACGAGAGAGGGCTCCTCGGTACTGCTCAGAATTTTACTAGTCAGGACACGATCAAAATCATCTGGACCTGGTGTAGGTGGTGAAAGTCGGCACATGCACCCACTGGGAGAAAACAAACATTAATGTGCAACAGGTTTCAACAACAACTAAGCCAATATGCAGAATCAAAGTACACAAAATAAAATACTGATGAAATAGCTTGTGGGACCTCATCTGACGGCAGCAACTAAAAGTAAGTTTTCATTATTATTATTGTTGACATTATGAGTAAATCAAACCTTCATGGAGGAACTGAAGTCTAAACTAAGGTCTTATTTTTACTACTTAAATGAGTGAGGTTTCAGCCTGCGGGCTGTAAACTACACATCTCAATGTTCATGCTGTAAATACGTTGGAGCCGTGCTCGGAGTAAGCAAATTAATATTCATGATTTCATTTTCCTTCATGCAGAACTCTCTTAAGGTCCGGCCATTTCAGTCAACTTGAGGTCAGCTGTTACAACACCTACATCCTTCTCGTTCTTCCTTCCGTTACAAGCTTTAGTCCGCTTAAGGTGGACGCAGGTTCATCTTCCAGCTCGTGTGGTCTGTTTCATCACACTGATGTGCTCATTAAGATCCATTAAGGACCAGATGATTATCTTTTATGTCCTGATATGTAAAACCTTTGAGGAGAAAGAGGGAATTTTCTTTCCCACACGACATCCCAGACAGATACAGATCGGTAGACAGGAACACAGTACAGACACACAAAATTACATTACATGCAGCTGAAGAAAAACAAGTCTATTTGTTACTCGTGTAAATTTGCTTATACATCATGTATAAATATTAGCCTGTCAGCATGCTGTGGTTGTGTAAAACAACTGAGGGAGAAGTGTGCATGTCGAAGCTCTCTGAACAGTTTCGTTTTTTATTAAACGGAGGAAAACCTTACTACCTAGTTCACCTGAGGATGCTGGATTCAAAGTCACTGCAGCATAACTCAAAGCTGTTATGGTGTTCAGGTTTTCTCCTGCCATCAAAGATTCATATCAGTTTAATGAGCTCGTGTTGTGATAAACAAAACCCCGGTGGACTGGAGCTGATGACAATACTGCTACAGAGCCAAAGAAGAGAAAACGCTGCTTCTGAAACCCACATTTGCCTCAGATATAGTGAAAAAACGCTCAGTGCAGCAGCTGAGCATCATGGGAAAACACATGGGAGAAGGAAAGTTTGGACAGTGCATTTATTTATTTATCACAACTTGTCAAATTCCTTTGAACAGCTGATGAGATGGTAAAATACCAAGTTATTCAGCAGTTCAGACCTGAGCCGTTCTGATAGTGACACATGTGACTAAGTCTGACCTGGGAAGACTGTAGTCACCAGATGTTACATAAAAGCACCGCGGGGGTGGGGGGGCACGACTGTTGCCAGCAGGTTGACGGAGAGCAGTCCATGTCAGAAAGGGGCTTCGTTTCTGATATGTTATTTATCTTTTTAGTGCAGCTGTGAGTCATTTATTATGTAACAAAAATAATAAAAAATGCCAAGAACGCATGACATCATTGTGAAACTACACTTACCCACAATCGCAAGATTATGTTCTGATCCACACGTGATCTGTGAAAACAATGTGTTTACAATATAAGCAGACAATTGATTTAAAGATTATAATGTCCAAATATTGTTATGCTGTCCTGGACACGCGGATGAGAAACATTCTGTAGAAATTCAATACAATAAAAGGCTTCATGATGACACAAATTTAATTCAGAGATGCAAACGTTAACATGAGAGATGATTCCTTCTTCAAAGACCACGACCCAGGAGAGCTTCCACAGAGGGGGCTGGCTGGACTCGCTATCACAGGTCGGGGATTGTTACACAGCCGAGTTTCTGGTGAAAACCTCCAATACATTAACAGCTTTTTTTCCCCCTTTCTCAGCTTTCATAACTGTGGCAGGAAATGTGAGCACTTGTTAACTCTATACTGATTTAAATACTGATTTCTTGTAGTCCAGTGACTGTAATACATTTATGTTATGTCCTAATACACTTGGAACTGCTTAGATGTGCTTCAAAACAGCGATGATGGCTCATTAAAAGAAAAATACCTTAAACCACCTACAGTCTGAGTTTTATTTACTTCAATTATGATCACAAATCTCAGAAATATATATTTTTTAAATGTTTGATCATTTCAAGGACTGAAGCGTGAAGGTGGGTTATGATTTATGGCCCCCTCAGGTCTTTCATCTTGATTTTTGCTGTTCTCACAGACACAGATACACAAGGTGACTATGGCAGCACTGCTCTAATGATCTAAGTCTAAGAATGATCCAGCGCTTGCCCTTGCCCAGGCCTGACACTTACTCTGATGACAATGATTTTCTACCATACAGTTGCCGATAACACCACGGGTTAAGTGCTGAAGTCCTGATCCATCCAAATAATTGCTTTCATGGTGGAGGAGACCTCTGCCTTCACTAAATGCAAGTGGTTCCCTTCCGGCTGGATATATAATGATGAGTGACCTTCGCATGGTGGTGGTGAAGCAAATCATTAAGGAGCTTTTTTTTCCTCCCTCTCCCGGGGGTATCATGTTTCTCTACGTCCTCACCCACTGTCTTTACCTGTGGCTGTCTGCTGCCCCCTGCTGGACGTGACTTATATTTCAAATTCATGAAAAATTTTACATCAAAGATTATCTAACGCAAAATTTTTGGCACATAATAGCCCCCAACTGCCAAATTCCTTAGCTCATTTATTTACAGGGGTGTCAAACTCCGAGATACCTGACCTGTGTTGCTCCGTGAAGAACTTTAACCTCTGCAGGAAGGCAGAGCGCTCTGGTTTGGCTGCTTCCTTCAGCCACAGAGCCACCTGACTCTGCGGCCTGACCGGATGAGGTCGGTCGTCCCAACTGTCCATAATCTCCTCTGCCCCATGTAAACACTGCGCCGCTCTCTGAAACAGATGCAGAACAGAGTGAGATACAGCAGCTGTCCAGCAAATCTGGTTAAAACCAGCACGCAACTTAGATACGCTGTCAGTGTTATTGTGTGTGTGCATGTGTGTTTGTGTGTACCTGTCTGAGCAATAATGTGTGTCCAGCCGCTCCATACATTCATAACTTTCTCTCCATTTAACAGAGCTCGCCTCATAAGTGTGGGCGAGGGCAGGAAGGGTTCGGTGGTGGTCAGCTGGCCGTGCTTGTTGCTTCCCCACATAAATAAATCCCCTTCTTCTGCACAGATAACAGCAGTAAATATGATCTTCAACCAGCGAAAGACGGACATCACAGGACAGAACAGCATTCCTCCTGCCTTACCTGTAAGGCACACACAGTGTGCTGAGCCTGCTGTTACCAGGCGTGATTTCCTCTGATCCAGACCTGCAGCACAAATGCAAATGTCTGTCACGTCTTGAAATCATCAGTGGCATTATAAACTACCGGTAACCAAAGCCTAAAGTACTTGGCTTTCTCTCATTGTGTGCTTTACCTGGTACTAAACATGGGACCTTAGAGCAGAGATGTGATGGGACAGGGTGTGCACCGAGTGCTCTCTTGGCATGACTGGAAAGACCAGTTCCCCACTGATACACGCTGCCTGAATCTGAAAGTCAAACAGAACAAAATAACGTATGGCTTGATGACTCAGTAGGGAAAAACAAACAGTGAAAACGGATTATGGTGTTTAATTACCACCAACTGCAAGGGAGTGTCTGAGTCCTGCTGCTACACTCACTGCTGCTTCCTTCAGACCCTGAAAGAAACCCACAACAGCCTCCATTTATGCCCAACTGACCAGAAGAGATGTGGAGTAACAATGTTTACAACATAAACATGCTGAATGAAAATCAAGTTTAATCAAACTTTTACTGTGTTTACCTCAACAACCAGTAAATCTGCAGCGTGTGAGACTCTCTGTCCAACACCCAACTGTCCAAATGCATTGGAGCCGCACGCCAGTAGCTGACCAGTATCTGTTTTTGTAACATTAAGAAAAAGTGAGTAAAAAAGCAGATAAATGATCAACAACTGAATCCAATTTATAATATACTGAGGGTTTGTTTTACTTTGGTTATTACAACAAACTTACAGAGAAATAGACTAGATCTCTCCGATCATGAATCTGATGGACAAGCCTCTTTTTTATGACATAAAGTATAAATCAAGTGTTCATTTGTTCCATTATCTACCAATGAAAAACACTCAAAAAAGGTTTTATCTGTTGGACGAAAGGAAGTCTCCACAACAAATTAAAACAAGTATAATTGTTTGGGACGTAAATGTGACTTAACGCGAGGTGGGAAACATGTAAATTAGCTACAAATAACTTTAACTAGATGTCAAAGACATCTAGTTAACGCAGGTTGTAACGCAGGTTGACTTCCTGCCATTTGTGAAGGTTACTACAGTTCAGGATGTATTTGCATTCAAACCGAGAAACTAAGAAGTAATTTGAGAGGAATCATCAATGAGAGGCAAAGAGCCACAGCATTGTTTTTATTATTATTATAATAATTACTTTGCAGCCCATCTTATTGACTATAACAGCAAAAAACTACTCCCAACTGTGTTTGAGGTAGCTCTATTCATAAATCTACAATCCAATCCACTGATTAATGTGCAATGTCTGCCATCAATAACCTCAATAACCACAACGAGCATTTGTGCAATCATTACATGAGAGGAAACTGCATCATGGTTCCATCAGTAGAAATACATTTGACATGTACAAACCACAATTCTTGGAACCTGATTATGCAAAGTTTTCGTGATGATGATAACTTTGCACAATAGTAATAACAATAATAATGATAAAATTCATAAAAGTAATAACTATTAATAATATGGAAAATGTGCATGATCAAGTTATTCTGATTAGGCTAAGTGTGCTCTATATACCAGAGAACAGCAGCTCATCTGAAATGATCTCAAAACTTAATTAAAGGGAGAAATCAAATGAAAACTCTGGGGCAAAATAAAACTCACCAGTGATAAGAAGAGTAAAATCCCAACCGCAGGCTACGTTCGTGACTCTCTGACGTGGGAGAGGGCAGAGCTGAAGAGTGGAGACGTCAGAAGTGTGGCCAAGTCCCAGCTGGCCTCTTTGATTCTGTCCACAGACGAACACCTCTCCGCTCTCTGTCCAACACAGAATACAACAGAAATGTCTGGAAAAACAACATATTGTTTAATCTTTTATTAAGAGAATTTGCTCAAGTAAATTTGCAGTAAAATTGTAGTAAATTTGTAAATATACCCCCCTGGCACAATATGAAAAGCCTACTGTCACAAATGTGGGTTTTAAAAAGGATAAGGATTTTAGACTGCAGCCCGATCAGTGCAGAAGTAAAAACAAGCTTTTTCTAACAGAGATTATTAACAAAAACGAAACTGTCAAAGGGTAACTTTAAAAAAGTGACTCATGCTTTTATTACAAGTTGGCTGAATTACTGTAATTCTTTGAATATTGCTGTTAAGGAGTCGTCCCTGTCTCGTCCTCAGCGGGTGCTGCTGTACATCTTAACTGAAACACAGAGGACAAAACACTTTACTTTCGTTTTATCCTCACCGCTCCGACAGCCTGTCCGTTTTACAGTTTATTTTAAAATAATTTAATTTTGTTTGAAATCTTTAAATGGTCTCTCCCCGCCCTGCCTCTCTGACCTGCTGCACTGCACTCCCATCCCATCCTGGTCACTCAGATCAGCTGACCAGCTGCTAACTAAACATTGCTAGAATTAAGGGGTTTCTGTCTAAACAAGACATGGAAAAACGTATTCATGCATTCATTTTCAGTAGGTTGGATTATTGCAATGGCATCTTTACAGGCCTTAACAAGAAATCAATCAGGCAGCTGCAGCTGATCCAGAACGCTGCCGCCAAAGTCCTTATAAACACCAGGAAACTGGACCACTTTACACCGGTCATGAAATCACTCCACTGGCTTCCAGTGAGTCAAAGGATAGAGTTTAAAATCTTACTGCTGGTTTACAAAGACCTGAATGGTCTTGGATCCAAATATTCTGCTCCTCACCGGTGGAACAAACTTCCTGTAGACCTGAGGTCTGCTCCAACTCTCATCTCCTTTAAATCAGGCCTAAAAACATTACTGTTCACTGAAGCGTACTCTTAAATTAAATACCTACCTGCTGTACTCTACTGCCCTTTTTAACAACTTGTGCTTTTTATTATTTGACCTCTTTTCTTATCATTGTATTTGTTATTAACTGTTTAATTGTGTCTTGCTGCTTTTAATGTTGATGTAAAGCACTTTTAATTACCATGTGTTGAATTATGCTATACAAATAAACTTGCCTTGCCTTGCCTAAACTACTAAAGGGATACCATCACATACTGGAAATGTGTTTGCAGTCAAATAACTAAGTAACCTGGATCTTTGCAGGATACATTGAGGCAGTGTGCAGGTGTACATAAGGTGAAACTGACCTGCCTGCAGACCTGCAGGAGTAATGCAGTTGGGTCATTCTTCCAAACCGGTGCAATTTAGACATTGACATTCTCAAATTTTTTACCCAAATGTATTAATATTCTGAATACTTCACAACTTTAAGAACATATTAAAGTTGTAGAAAATCATATTTTCCCACCTCAGGTTGCAAATCGTAATCATTTTTGGTCATTATTGTGGGATGTGAGCACTATTTGGCCTCAACTCCGTTATGGACACTATGGAATTGGTCTGAACTCTATTAAAACATATTATTGTAATTAAAACATATTTTTTCTATGAATCAGATGTCCCTCACTCTAATTCAATAATTGAGAACATAAAAAATGCTGACAATATCACACATTTGCTATTCCTCCACCTGAAATAGCATTTTTTTTAACCAAGGGCCTCCTGGACTTTGAGTTAAAGTTATTTTAACTTCAGAATGTGAGTCAAAAAATTATATTTGTATGATCTTCTAAACATTTCAGACAACCTCCAACCATCAATAGATGATGTTTTCATAAACAATGATAAATAATTGATAAAAAATGTATACGTGTGACAGAGTTGAGCCTTGTGTGACGGAGTTGAAAATCGTAACGGAGTTGAGGAAACAAACAAAGCTTACCATACCAATCTTTTTTAAACTGTCAAATCTACCCTCAGATTTTCTATAGAGGTTGTCCAGAAAAAGTAAGTCTCTAGGCCATTCCAGCTAGAAGTTATGACAGTTTAAACACATATGCTCAACTCCGTCACATTCAAACACGTAACGGAGTTGAGTGTGACGGAGTTGGATTTTTTCCTCAAGATGACCGCTGCTCCCCACATGGTGGGTAACAAAAGAGCACATGGCATGCATGAAATTAAGGTATAATATGTATACTTACAATGACAGATATAAATTTGAAAAACAATACCTCTCTATCTTTTTTTCATGTAACTGAGTTGAGTTGTTATGATTGACGACCACAGTATCACAGTATAGATCACTGAAATAAGTTATGAAAGAGCACACTTAAATTTTGTCTGAAGTCTGTTGTCTGAAGACTTGTATGATGCAACTTCCTGTTTGTGATTTCATATGGACTGGTCCAATTTTCGGGGAAGGGGAGGGGGGTAATGATTTGTGGGACGGAGTTGAGCGAATACTAGGGGACGGGACTAAGTACTGTGATTTTACTGAAAAATCATAAATATATTTTGAACAAAAATATTGCAAACAAAAAAGCACAGACAGATGCACATTTTGATGTGGTCATTTATGTTCTTTATCTCCATTATATTGTCCATATCACAATTACACTTTCATGGAAGGCTATCGGGGACATGAAAAAATAGGTGGTGTCAGCTGGAAAAAAGACACGTAATTTCTGATAGAAACTTAGTATTTATATATGTTTTATACTGTATTAAAGGGGACATCTTTGTGCATAAGGAGAGATGCTAAACATAGATTTTGGTGAAAGATTGGATAAAATACACTTATAAACATCAGTGGGACAGGAAATGCACCGGTTTGGAAGAATGACCCAGTTAGGAAAAGAAATGAGTTATATTTGCAGGAAGAATGGGACGAAATGACACCGCTATCCTCTCTGCTATTTAGTTATTTGGCCAGGAGAAGGCACCATGTCACCGTAGATGGAGTTACGTCCTTAGTGACACATAACAACAGGTGGCGGCTGAGGTCGGCGGTAACTCACCGGTGACCAGCACCGCGTGTCCCCCGCCGCCGCTCACCGTCTGGACGGCCCCGGGCTGCGGGCCAGCGCCGGCGGAGAGCCGGGGCGCGGACTGGTCCTCCGCGTGTCCCAGTCCCAGCTGTCCATAGCTGTTGGCTCCCTGACGGAGAGAGACACGAGCAACTTTTACTGCTCGAGTTACAGTTGAACAGGTAAACTCCATAGACATATAAACGTAGACGCCGCATCGAGTGGTTTTGTCCGCTGCTGCGATACGTCAACGTCGCCGCCATATTGGATGTGGCAAGACTGCGCCTGAAACTAATACAAGTAAATTGACTTATTTTCATAAAGAAACAAAGAAACTTACGTTCTACGTCTCATTTATTCATCCACACACGCACTAATATACTTGGGAAACAGTTAGGCACCAAATATAATATATTTAATTTTCTGAGATGGCAAAAAAAATAACTTTATTGATCCCACATGAAGTAATTCATGTTATATCAGCTATAGAGAACAAGGTAGTGCCGAAAAACAATATATATCCCCCCTCACAAAAATAAGAAAAATAGAGAAACATATTTTCTCATCAACAAAACAAATTTAAAAATGTTCAAATAACAAATAACATATTTGAAACATTTTTCAGACAATATCTGTCAATATCTCTCTAATATCTCTAATAACTGAAAAAATCTGGTTCAAGTGTTATTTTGTTACTTGAAAATTTTTAAATATGTTTATGTAAAATATGCTTTGTGGATGAGAAAATATGTTTCTCTATTTTTCTTATTTTTGTGAGGGGGGATATATATTGTTTTTCGGCACTACCTTGTTCTCTATAGCTGATATAACATGAATTACTCCTATGTGGGATCAATAAAGTTCTTATTTTTTCCATATGAGAAAATTAAATATATTATATTTGGTGCCTAACTGTTTCCCGAGTATATTAGTGCGTGTGTGAATGAATAAATGAGACGTAAAACGTACATTTCTTTGTAGAAAGGCGCTTTATGAAAATAAGTCAATTTACTTGTATTAGTTTTAGAGCGCAGTCTTGCCACATCCAATATGGCGGCGACGTTGACGTACGGCTCAGCGCTCGATGGGGCGTGTATGGTAAACTCGCCACCGTGTTTACGTCGCAGCTCGTGCACGTGAAACTGACGTTGGCAGAAAGTAACGCTAACGTGTCACCTGTGCTGAGTATACGACACACTGGTGAACAGAAACGCGACTTTGACAACTTAATACGGGGAATTAACAACAACAACTTACCCATGCCTTTATACAGCACTCCGGACGCGAGCTTGTTTCCATGGCACCGAGTGAGCGATTTACGACAACTGTCGTGAAGCACAGCGCTCAGCTTCACTTCCACGTCACCGAGTCACGTGGGAGAGCCGCATGTGTGCAAAGAGCGCTCAAAAACAACTGAGCAGTATGCGAAAAAGCAGTAAGAGAAAAAGAAGATAAAAAGGTAATTGGGTAAAAACAAATCGCAGTTCAACATCACCACAAACAAAAGCTTCCAAAACCATTATTATTTAAACACCTTTTTGCCATCCATCCATCAGTTTTTGCCAGTTGAATTTGTCAATCTTTGCATCATACTGCATTTGAATATGTAAAATCTTTTGAGATACAAAACCAGAATTTTTGAGAGAGACATTTGACTGACACAACGTGTAAAAGAACTACAAGAAAGTTTTTTTTTTGGTCTTTGCAACTAAACTTTTCACTTCAAGACCAGTGTTTAACAGTGCTGATGTTGGTGTCAACATCTATATGCATACAATGTAAGAATCATTTGCACAAGTTTTATTTGCAGGCTTTTTGGAAGGACATCCATTTGGAGACATTTCATTAGATGTTTCTCATAAGCATAATAAATATTTAGTAGAAACTTGTGTGGGATGCATGGTGGTACAAATGTTAGATATTTTTGTCTAAAGTGTGTTTTTAACCGAAAAATTATTTCATTTTTCTTTTTTCTTAAATTACTCAAATTTAAATTAGTTGAAAAAGTTAAAAACATTCTAAAAGCTATTATTTATTTATTTATTTATTTCAGTGACTGTATGTAATTTACACTAAAAACCCAAAGGCCATCTTCACGTTTTTTTACAATTTCCATCCATACTATACTACTACCACTACTACTAATAAATAATATCAATTATTAGTGTTAGTAGTGGTAGCAGTAGTAGTATTACTAAATACTATATCCCCATAAATGTATTTTTATATATTTCCTCACTTGTTCTTTTCATCTTTGTCCTTCATTTTGCTGTATTATTTTGCAGTAAAGAGAAAAGTCATTTACATTTCCTGAACCAAAAAAAAAGGTTAACCCATGATTTTCATAAAGCAAAAAGATAAACACTTCCCCTTGTAAAATGTACTACAGCAATTAATATGGTTCAACTAACAATGGGTTACTTACCCCTAACTGATCTGCGAGAAGAATAGTTCTTATTCCTGTGTCTGCTTTTTGGAAGACGCATTATGGAAAACAATGTTACTTTGCTCAAAAAACCCATATTGCTTTGGATCAAGTAAACACAAAGATCACTTAATCTTTTAGAATTTGATGAATAACTGACCAATGCCTGTTATAAGCCTAGAACGATAATAGTGAAGGGAGAAATGTGATTTAGAAAGTGAACTTGAACGACCAGCAAAAATCAATTCACTGCAGAATTCACAGCAGTGTTATAAAAGTTAAATTAAGAGTATTTCCATGCACACAATACAAAGAAAACTCAAGTTATTGGGCCAAAACCTCTATAAAGCCTCAAGACAGCCATTTATCAGCGAGGGGAATGAATGGTTTTGCCTGGTTTTAGGAAGCATAAAGATGAGGTCATGATGTCTTAGTCGAGGTTTTCCGTGCTCTGGAGAGAATGCATCATTTGGTGATTAAAAGGACAAGCGTTTGAGGATATAATAGACATTTTTATTAAATATTTTTTATAGTTTGATACACAATCTACTTCTTATATCTATATTTTCTTTTTACAGTAGAAAAATAATATTTTGATTTCCAGAGTACTACAATTATATTCACTTTAAGCAGAGGTATTCAAAATCATCACTGTAAGATAAATTGCTTACATGGGCCAAATCTGTCATAATCAATTATGAAAGCCTTCTTATAACACTAGTTATAGTTGTAACTTTCATAATTTTTGTCAGTAGTACACAAAAGAGAAACATGTTACATACACCAAAAGAATACAAACAAGATACATTTCATACGCATCACTGAAGTCAAGAAAAGTAAACGTGAAGAAGAGTGAAATCACTTACAAAAGAAAAAGGAAAAATCAGATAACAAAACACACGACTGCAGAGTTGACAGTAAAAATAAACCATGTAGACGTTTGCAACAGCTGTGATTGTTATAAATATACACTGAAGTATACCATGAAAGCACGTTGATGGTTTGCAATACAGAATCTAATACATCCAAGTACAATGGAAGCAAAAATTGTGCCTCAGCTTAAGCAGCTCTTTGGGTTTGTGAATTGTCCTGACATTAATGGCTAAGTAGATAGTGTCAGTCATATACCATACAGTAGAGACAACCTAAAACAAGATGCACATTCATTACACTGACAAAGAGCAATACACAAGCAAAATCTCTACAGTGGTGCTGGGGAGGACACAGCAAGTGTGGACGTGGGCTTCAGGTGGCTAACTCCAGCTGAACTGTGGGTCGTCAGACGCCCAGCTGCTTGTTCAGCCGGCTGAGAGCGTCCCCCACAATGTCCAGCTCATGGCGGAGCTCCTCCACCACACTGTTGATGCTGGGAGTGTCTTTTAGGACATCGACGCTCTGGGTGTAAGGGTTGTATCGAACTGTGAAGGGACGCTTGATGGTCTTGGCAAACTCCCTGAATAGAACACATAACAGGCTAATTTAATTTTCTGACAATGATACTTTCTATACCAGTGACAACTGTATCATTAAATTGAAGTAGTTGTTTTTTTTAAATAACGCAGGAAACAGGCATACCTCATCTTCACTTTGGCCTCCTCAAAGCTGTCTGACACAAAGTAGACATCCTGAAATGTTGTTATGATGCATTCTTGCTTGCATGTAACTTTTGGGTCAAAAGGCATTATCCTTGCATTTCCAGAGAGTGCATGCTGTCAGACAGAAAAGAGGTAGAATAAATGTTAATGTTAGCTGAGCACATTTTGGAGAATGAACTTGTATAAACTAAGAAACAACAAATTCTGCTCAATTAAATACATTCATATGTTACAGCCTTTGCCTGATTTCAAGATGTCAGAAATAAAATTAAAATGTCTTTTTCCTATGTGTGGCCTTTTTTTTTTTTTTTTTTTTTACAGTTTTTACCTTAAGCTCACTGATGGATGACAGCAATCCAGCTCCATATGCCCGCAGTTGCCCTTCTTGTTTGCATAGGCCAAACTCAACCGTGAAAAAATAGCACTGCAACATGGGAGTAGATGAAACACAAGCAATCGTATTTAATTATACATGGGGATTCTGACTTTTATTTGGGTTGCTTCAATTTCCTGTAGCTTGTAGCCCTTACAGTGGCCAGTTTTTGAACTGAGTCATCTGAGGCCCCAAGTGAAGCAAGACCGATCTCCTGAGAAAACTGGGCAAAGCTGGGCTCTGCTAGCAGTGGGACGTGACCCAGCAGTTCATGGCATGTGTCCCTATGGCAGCGGAAAGTAATACAATCTTAGGACCACCAACTAGAGATTGAAATTAACACCACATGTACCAATATGGTAGTAAATATCACTCACGGTTCAGGGGTGTATAAGGGGTCAGAGCTGTGCCGCACATACTGAGTACAGTGGAACACACGGAAGGCCAAACCAGCGAGGAAGTCGCGTGGGGACAAGTAACCTGCCACAGGTCTGATGGTGAATCCAGTTCGTTCTGGGGAAAAAAAAAAAAACATAACAATAAACATTTGAATCATTTGGGATTCATTCCATCTATGAAAAAAATCAGATGTAGCCGGAAAAAAAGCATTTGAAACAAATGACGACTGTTATGTTTGAGAAATTGAAACCCACCTCGGAGGAAGCGCGAAACATCTTCCAGTTGAGGGATGTTGTCCTCTCGACATTCACAGTATTTGGACAGCAACGGCAGGTTCTTCAAGTATTCCCGGCAGGCGTGGGTGGGATACAACTTGTTGAGCTCCCTATACACAACACCCCAAGTCTTTACTTCTTCCTCTGTGAATTCAATACGAGGTACGGGGTCCCCACTAGAACAAGATTAAATAAAAAAAAATAAAAAAAACAATTACAGAACATTTTTTAAATTAAATGTGCTAATTTTCAAACTTCAGTTTAAATGAGTAGAGACATACTGTTTGAAGGCCATAGCAAGATCAGCAAAGTACTTTCGCCTTTTCCGGTAGACATTGTCCTTGAAACCCTGATGAGAGAAATATAGCATGAGATAGTGTTTTAATCATAGACTGTGCATCATTTTTGAAGTCCAGGCAAGAGTTAGATATCGTACCGGATGGTCAGCATCCAGCTCAGAACCATACATTAGGACACGGTTTGCACATTTATCCAAATCGGAAATTTTCTTTGGGAACCAAGGTACATCATACATATCTAAAAAAAAAGAGAAGAAAGTAGTTGTTTACAGCTCATTTATCGAGTTATTTTTAACTCATCATTTGGAAATTTCTATTCATTGCTTTCTCACCTTCCTCGTGTAGGCAGGAGTTATCTGGAGGATCCATATCCACCACATTCACATGCTTCCGAAGCAGATGGATGATTTCATTCAGTTGTTCGTGGTTGCTGTCACAGTCCACAAAAATTTCAAACTCAGAGTTGCGTCTTTTGGATTTTCTGGACTCAATGTGTACAAGGTTGACATGGTTCTCCTGTAACGAACCATGAAAAGCATTTCTTAAGTTACTGCATTCTGCTTAATCCCCTGCAAGATTAGTGAATAAAACAAAGATGTTTATTGAGAAATGCAAAGAAGGTGCATATATGTTGTGTTTTAGAATTTAGATATTGTTTTCCAAATCCACCCTTCATAACTAATTACAATGAGAATTGTTCAGTAACTTGATCATACTTGGAAGAGTTTGAGTGCTTTTACAAGCCCTCCCACTTCATTCTTGAGGGAAAAGATGATTGTTGCTCTCCCTTTTTCTGATGTATTCTTCTTTTCAATGTTCTCTTCGATTTTTGTGAAGGTTGATTTGTTTATCTGAAAATGGAAATCGAAGCTTTCTAGATCAGAATCTGCACAATGATGATATATAATCACATATCCAACAACCAACAGTTAAACCATTCACACGTGAGGCATCCAAATTCGATTCAAATCTGTCTTGTTCAAATTATGCACATGTTATACCTGCATCCAATCTCTGCAAACGTCACGACGTGGATACACGTGTATTCTAAATACTTAGGCGCATATAGAGGCTCATACAATCTCTGAACATCTTTTCTTATGTATATCACTCGGATCAAGTTGTGATGATAGGAGTCAAAGGTAGTAAAACTTGGCGGTCTTAGCAGCCAGATATTTGTCATACGCTGAAAAAGAAATAAACATCGGCTGTTTGGCTGCATTCATAAGAAAAACACGCGATGCAAATGCAGCAGATCCACACGTGTACGAGATTAGCGAGCGCAGGAGACGCGAGTGTCCATTTCAGCACCTCGGACAGCTGCAGACGCAAGGGGAACATTCACATAATCCAGTTAAACATAGAAGTGGTCCCGCGACGCGACGACAACACACAAACACCTGTCTGTTTCGATAAAGTGCGGTATTTTATCGTCTACTTTTATGTAGCAGTCAAGACATGATCCGGACCAACACGATAAATCATAACCAAAAGTCAGTTTTCTCAATGAAACGACGTCGTAGAGAGGAAATACAGGAACGGACTATGTGCAAGAAATCATTTGTCAGTTCAATCCCTTCCTACCGCATTTCGTCCTTCGAACATTGTGTAGACAGCTCGGCAGAGCAGTTTTCGGTGAGCCCTGGTCGGTAATATCCCAGAAAGCATTAGTGCATGGACACTAGATCAGGGCACTCGCTGGGGTCAACTCTTTGCGTCTCGGTTTAACGAAGATGAACTTGTCTCTGTCTCAAAGAATCGCCTTACAGCAATCTCATTTACAGAGCGGGGAAGCCTATTATTAGCTCCCTGCGTGCTGAAATCCTATCAGACATTAGGCAGCGTTTAATCACTCAGCAAACATGTTTTGAGCTGTGAATTATTGAAGAGGTTGCTTTAAAACTGTGACGTCCGCTTATTATTAAATATTAATATTATGTTTATTGTTATTATTATTATTATTATTATTATTATTATTATTATTATTATTATTATTATTATTATTATTATTATTATTATTATTATCAGGTTTTATTCATATTTTTTATTTATATTTTTCATTTATATTTTTCTGAGGGGAAAATGCAGGATTTTGGTGTTTTAACGATTAAAAAAAAGCAATGTTGAACAGTTTACACCCTTAAAATGATAAAGCACTATTTGCGCTTTCGTGGACTGCTGTCGTCACA